>NW_017671452.1:7087-12215 GCF_001879085.1 Nicotiana attenuata | reverse complement strand
GGCAATGCTATGCAAGATGAGCTCAATCAGTTTGAAAGAAGCCAAGCTGGCACTTAGTCCTAAACCAAAAGACAGGTCAGTCATTGGGACAAAATGGGCTTCAGGAACAAACTAGATGAAGATGGAACAGTTACAAGAAATAAGGCAAGGTTGGTGGTTCAAGGCTATAGTCAAGAGGAAGGCATTGATTATGATGAGACTTTTCTCCAGTGGCTAGACTTGAAGCAATTAGACTCCTCATAGCCTTTGCAGCACATATGGAATTCACTCTTTCATCAAATGGACATCAAAAGTGCCTTCCTAAATGGGTATCTCAAAGAAGAAGTATTTGTGAGACAACCTCCAGAATTCGAAAGTAAAGAATGTATTGATCATGTATACAAGCTAGATAAAGCTCTCTATGGTCTCAAGCAGGCCCCAAGAGCTTGGTATGAAAGATTGTCAAAATTCCTTCTGGAGCATGGGTACAAAAGAGGTAAAATTGACAGCACTTTGTTCCTAAGGGAAAAAGGTAAAGATCTTCTTGTTGTACAAATATATGTTGATGATATAATATTTGGGGACACTACAGATAGGTTGAGTAAGGACTTTGCAAAATTAATGGGAAGTGAGTTTGAAATGAGTATGATGGGCGAACTAAATTTCTTCCTAGGCTTGCAGATCAAACAAAGTCCAAATGGAACCATGATTCATCAGTAGAAGTATACAAAAGAACTAATCAAGAAGTTCAAAATGGAAGACTCTAAAGAAATAGATACACCTATTGCAACTGCCACTAAATTAGATATTGATGAACCTGGTTCATCAGTTGATCAAAAGTTGTATAGGGGTATGATTGGTTCACTCTTGTATCTTACTGCCAGCAGACCTGACATTGTTTTCAGTGTAGGACTTTGTGCTCGTTTTCAAGCTAATCCTAAAGAGTCTCACTTGACTGCTGTCAAGAGGATATTGAGATATCTGAAGGGGACTACTGAATTGTGCCTATGGTACCCTAAAGGTAGTAATTTCGATCTAGTAGGTTATGCTGATGCTGACTATGCAGGTTTCCTAGTGAATAGAAAAAGCACCTCAGGTATGGCTCACTTTCTTGGTTCATGTCTTATATCATGGGCTACCAAGACACAAAATTCGGTAGCCCTATCTACTGCTGAAGCTGAGTATGTGGCTGCAGCTTCTTGTTGTGCTCAACTACTGTGGATCAAACAACAATTAGTAGACTTTGCTATAGAAGTGGGATGCATACCAATATTCTGTGATAACACTAGTGCTATAAGTATGACAAAGAACCTTGTTCATCATAAAAGGACCAAGCACATAGATGTTAGACACCACTTCTTGAGAGATAATTATGAGAAAGGATTAATCTCAATGGAATTCTGTGCTACTGATAAACAAATAGCTGACATCTTCACCAAAGCACTGAATAGGGAAAACTTTGAAAGGAACAGGTTGGAATTAGGGATGATTAAGATCACCTAAAAGGAACCAGTTCAGAATGCAATGAAAAAAAACAACATTTTTTTTGGTTAGAAGTTCTGATTTTATGTAAATATCTAGACTAATTCTTACTCAGTTTCATACTCTAATCAGTATACTCCTGTGACGTGTGTTTATATTAATTCATTGATCTCTTACAAAGTTTTTTTCTATTCTGATATATGAGGCATAATCAAGAGGAGTTCTACTTGAAGAACCTGGTTCATCAGTATATGCTCATGAGAAAAGGTCGGGTATGTTTCTATACTTTGCACAATTAGAAAAATAAATATTCCAATTATGAGCAGAAGTCCTATCCTAACCAAACTCCTAAAAATCTAACCGTTGTGCATTGAACCAGTTTCATTCTCTTCGAATTCTAAATAAAACGGGATTATCTCCTTAAAACTAGCGTCGATCAATTACCTCTTAAAAACCGGAGTCCTAATGAGATTAGACCCCTGATTGACCACTGCAAAAGACTGCCATTACTGCACCTAATCATACTCTACTTTAAATACACTCCACATATTCCTACTACACTCCATAACCATCATTAAGTGTTAAACCCCTGATCATCCTCCATCTCTCCAAAATTCTTCAAAATTCCCAAAAATCCTCCAGAAATTCTCCGCCATGACTAACTCTCAAGAAAATCCTTTAACTCCCCCATCAGTATCTCCTAATACATCTTCATCTGTACCTCCTAGCGACAACCCTAAACCAAGATTCCGCAGGCAGAAAATGTTAGCTAGAAAGACTGTTGCTACTGGTGTTTTGAGAACAGCTCTCAACGAAAAATTGAAAGTGAGTCAAAGAGGGGGAAGCTCTGAAAAGGAATCATCTGACTCAAGTTCTGAGTCTGAAGCTTTTGTCTCTGCAAGCGATGGAGAAGAACGTGGGTCTTCTGAATCAGACAAAAATCAAGAAACTCCTAAAGAGGTAAATACATGCTATGTTTTTTCTGATGTAGTGGAGAAAGTAGATGATAGGTTTGTGTTAGTGGGATCTGTGAGAGATGTAAGTGAGGGAGAATCGAAGAGGAAGGGAAAGAAAAAGAAAGGCGAAATTCTTGCAATTTGTGGAGGAGTTGAGGAGAGTGGCAACAAGCCAGGGGGAAGTGAATCTGGAGAAGCTGCTGAAGGTCTTGTGAACCTGAGTGAACAACAAGATGGACCTAGTTCATCTGTGGAAGAAACCTTGGCTGACATTCTGAAGAAAGTTGGAGAAAGCAATGATCCCAAGAAGCGCAAAGCTTCTTCTCAAAAGGCTCCAACTGCCTCTAAGCCAACAAAGAAGAGCAAGGTGCCATCTCCTAAGTCTACTGTTCCTTCAGCACCAACGGTGAAAGCTACTAGAAGCAGGGTAAGGTAAAGCGAGGCTGAGTTGCAGAAAGCCTTAGAGGCAAGCAAGAAAAAGAACAAAGAAAAAGGAAAAGCTAAAGTTCTGGAAAGTTCTGTGGCTGCAGAAGAAGAGGAGGAAGAGATGGAACTGGTCCATCAGGAGAGAGGTACAACTGAGGAGGTTCCCACTCCTAAACCTAAGAAATCCAAGACTTCTACCAAGAAGTCTTCAGAATCTATCTCTGTTGAACCCTCCCTGGCAAAAAGAACCAGGTCTGCAGTTAAAGGAAAACAAGTGAAAGTTCCTGAAGAAGAAGAAGCTTGGAGTGGAGAAGAAGAAGAAGAAGAGGAATCTGAGAAAGAGCAGGACAGGTTTATCCTTTTTGGAAAAAGAAAAATATTGAAAGGAAGAATTCTGAAAGACCTGGAGGAGCCAGGCATGAAAAGATTGGTTGATGCACTGGAAGCACAGGGTTGGAAGGACATGGTTCTTCAACTGGATGGCAGGCTTGCAAGAAAAGAACTGATAGAGTTTATGGCGAATGCCACAGTGGTGAATGGGGTTGTTACAAGCCTGGTGAGAGGAGTAGAGGTGCAGTTTGATGCACCTAAGTTGGGAAGAATTCTAGACATACCCTGTGAGGGATATGATGATTATACTAGGCAAAGGTGGCCTTGTCTAGATTCTCTCCCTTCTGCTCTCCAAATTACTCGGAATTTCTGTGATACCAAGTCTGCTGAAGAAGTGCCTGAGGCTAGATTTGTGCAAAAGAGTGAGATGAAGCCTGAGCACAAGGTGCTATTTGAATTTGTGAACTAGTGTTTGCTGCCCAGACAGGAGAGGAGGCATACTGCTAACTACATGGACTTGGTCCTTCTAGAGTGTCTTGAGAGAGGAAAGCAGATTAATTGGCCTGCTTTCATTGCCAAGATGCTGGATAGAGTCATAAATTGCTCTAAGGCCCATGCCACACCTTATGGGTTTATACTGACCACTGTCTTGGACAAGTTAGATGTGCCATTGAAAAAGTGGGAGATAGCCTCAAGCAAAGAGCACTTTGGAATCAAAACTCTGCAGGCTTGTGATTATCTGCTAAGTGTAACCCCAGTTGAACCTGGTTCATCCGTGAAGACTCCTGTGAATAGCAAAGTTAGGGCATTGGTTCTAGAATGTGGCACCAAAGATGTAGAAATTGCTAGGCTCCAGGCTCGCATTGCTGAACTGGAAAGTGAAAGAAATGGCCTCAAAGATGAGCTAGCAAAAGAAAAGGAAAAGAGTGAAGGGATGCTCCAAACAAATGCTCAATCTTCTTCAATCCCAACCCTCTAGTTCCTCCAAGCCTTAGAACCAGTTTAGACACCCCCTCAGTGACCCAGATTCGGGACTTTTATATTTTTTTTTTCTCATGGATTGGATGTTTGTTTTTCTTTTTGTGGTCTGTTATGTGGAAACACCCCCTAATAAATGAAAATATGCTTTGTTTTCTCTTGTTATATGATACTTCTGATCTAAATAGTTAAATTTTTTGAAGTTTATTATTGATTAACTATATCATGTTTTCACTTGCAGTTGCCCCAGTGGCCATGAGTATTAATTAACATATGGGATTCATATAATATGCAACTTTTCGATGATGCCAAAAGGGGGAAGAGATATTGTGTTTTACTTTGTATTCTGAAATAAAGTTATATTTCTAACCTGATTAAACGTGGTTCTTAATGATAAGTTAAATTAAAGTGTGAAATTTAAGCTGAGTTCAACAGGGTCTCTGATAAGTAAAGCACAGAGTTTGTCATCATCAAAAAGGGGGAATTTGTTAGCCCAAGTTCAGATGAAGTTTTGAAAATTGACAACATGAACTCAACCATGAACCGGGTCCATCATGTGAGACATACACAGTATTGATATATTTATTCATGTGACAGACGTGTCAAGATAAGTCTCAAGGGTCAGCAACAATCAGTAACAATATCTTCAGAGTTGATCGAAAAGGTTGCATAGGATAAGGAGTTGAAGTCTCCTTATGTAAAGAGAACTACATCCGGATCAAGGATAAGGATTGGAGTTTGAGTTGTTCTAGGACTCGAATTTGATGAAGGATCAGCAATTCGAGTTTTAATAAAACTCTGATTACTAACTCTATAAATAATAAAGATTGTTCTCTTTTACAGATGATTGCACATACGCAGAAGTTAAACTAAATTTAGAGCAAAAGAGCTAGGCGAATTTTTCAAGCAATTTATGTGTGATTCAAGTGTGCAAATCTGGAACTACATGAACCTAGAGTGAAGAACCAATTCCATTG
>NW_017671452.1:0-5152 GCF_001879085.1 Nicotiana attenuata | reverse complement strand
GAGTTTCAAGTTAGAGTTAACTTGAAAGTGTCGCAACAGTTGAGGCTGTGTGCTACACTGGGATTAGAGTTAATCCTTAGGTTTACAAGAGTTTTGTAAATTGCAGTTTTTGGCTCAGTGATTTTAGTGGAGTTTGGGAAATCCTACTGAGTAGTAGGTCGTGGTTTTTTCACCTTTTGAGCCAGGTGTTTTCCACGTAAAATCTCTGTGCACTTTACTTTCAGTATTTATATTCCGCAAACTGCTGTAGTTAGAACACTTAGAAGAACCAGGTTCTTCTAACGCGAAAATAGGTACCACACAAACTCCCAACTCACCCCCCCTCTTGTGTGGTATTGACGTTTATAACATCAATTGGTATCAGAGCAGGTTATCCTTGAAGAGGTTAACACCTTAGGAAAAGATCAACATGAGTGCACCACCTGGGAACTGGGAAGGGCAATCCACTGCCAGGCCTCCTCTCTTCAATGGTCTCTACTACTCCTGGTGGAAAAACAGAATAAGGGACCATATAATGGGCGAAGACTATGAGCTTTGGGATATCATCACTGATGGTCCTTTAGCCACAACCAAGAAGAATGCTGAAGGAGTGGATGTTCCAAAGACAAGAGTAGATTGTACTGCTGAAGATCTAAGGAAATGGGAGAAAAATGCAAAAGCCAAGAAATGGTTAGTGTGTGGACTTGGTCCTGATGAGTACAGCAGGATTCAAGGCCGTACTACTGCCAAGGAGATTTGGGACACTTTACAAGTGGCTCATGAAGGAACACCTCAGGTGAAGAGGTCAAGAGGAACACTGCTGTATTCTCAATATGAGAATTTTACTATGAAGGATGGAGAAACTATCCAAGAAATGTATACCAGGTTCACTACACTAACAAATGAACTTGAGTCTCTTGGAAGGATTATCCTGGAAGAAGACAAGGTGGAGAAGATTCTAACTAGAGTTTTGCCAATCTCCTGGGAAAGCAAAATCACTGCCATTCAGGAATCCAAGAACATTGCTACTTTGAAGTTGGATGAACTGATTGGAAATCTCACTGCCTATGAATTGAGAAGGCAAAAAATGAAGATGGATGCTCCAAAGAATGAAAGAAGTCTGGCTCTCAGAATTTCAGAAGGATCAGATCTTGAAGATGATGAAATGGCTATGATAACCAGAGATTTCAAGAAATATCTTATGAGAGGAAAGGGTGCTTCAAAAGGAACAACATTCAGCAAACCGAGGGCTCCTGAGAAACAAACCAATGAGGGGTGTTACAAGTGTGGGAAGACTGATCACCACATCAGAAACTGCCCTCAATGGGAGATTGAATGGAAGAAAGAAAGAGCTGAAAGAAGAAACAGGAAGAAGGAACATGTTCAACCAAAAAGAAACAAAGGTTAAACTAAGGCTATGGTTGCTGCCTGGGGAGAAACATCAGATGAGGACTCTGAAGATGAAGGTGAGGAGGATCAAGCTCTAATGGCCATTGGAGAATCAGAAGATGAACAGGAGGTAAGTATTCTACACCTTAAAGAAAAGATTAAGTTCTTGTCTAAAGAAAAATTGGCTGATCTGCTGATGGATTTCATAGATGAGTCTGAAACAATAAACAGTGAGAAGGATGTTCTGTCTAAGGAATGTGTTATCCTAGAAGAAAAATGTAAAAGGTTAGAGTCTAGGGCTGATGAGAGTGATAACACAAATACTGAGTTGAAGAACCAGGTTCATCAACTTGAAAATAAGATTCTAGAACTTAGATCTGAAAATATTAAACTGAAATTAGGGACAGGAAAGAAAAGGGCTGATCAATCATTTCTCACCCTAGAAGAAAATCTAGGAAAAATAAAAGATGAACTGTACAAGAAAGATGAATTGATTAAAGTCCTAAAAGAAGATTTAGGAAAGGTAAAGCATGAACTAGACAGAACATGCAAATGGAACAAGGCTTCTGATGCACTCTCCTAGATGCAAGAACATCATAGTAGCAACAAGAGAGGACTTGGATTTGGGACACAAGCTCCAAAATGGGATCCCAAAAACAAGTATCTCACACTTCCTGAGAATAAGATCTGCACACACTGTGGTAATACTGGCCATTACAAAAATGAATGTAATGCAAGAGAAAAGGCCAGTCAAAAGAACAAAGCCTTTGTTCAAGAAAAGCACAAACTGCCTGGTTGGGCAAAGAAAAATTTAATTCATCCTTTTGCCCATAGAAAGGGACCCAAACTAGTTTGGGTTCCTAAGACTAACCCATGATTTCTTTTTGCAGGACCAAGTGAAGGGAAGTAGCCAAATATGGTACATGGATAGTGGCTGCTCAAAACATATGACTGGTAACAAGAACCAGTTCCTTTCACTTGAGAACCTAAAAGGAGGTAATGTCTCCTTTGGTAATGGAAAGAAAGGTGAGATCATTGGGGTTGGTAAGGTAGGCAAGACTGATTCTCATTCCATAGAGAATGTCTACCTGATAGATGGTTTGAAATATAGCCTAATAAGTGTGTCACAACTGTGTGACAGAGGTAACCTTGTAGCTTTTACCTCCACCAAGTGCTTTGTGATTAATCTCATCACTGACAAAATTGTTTTGCAGGGAAAAAGAGTTAACAATATTTACATTGTAGATTTGTCAACTCTTTCAGAAAATGAACTCACATGCTTAAGCGTGTTGGTAAATGATCCCCTCCTATGGCACAAAAGACTTGGTCATGCTAGTCTAAATTAGCTAAACAAATTAGTCTCCAAGGACATGGTTGTAGGTTTACCTAACATCAAGTTCAAGGAAGACAAAGTCTGTGAGGCATGTGCAAGGGGGAAGCAGGTAAGGACATCCTTCAAACCTAAGAAAATGGTAAGTACGTCCAAGACGTTGGAACTGGTTCATATGGATCTTTGTGGTCCAATGAGAACCATGAGCAGAGGTGGTAAAAGATATGTAATGGTGCTTGTTGATGATTATTCTAGATTTACCTGGGTATTGTTTCCAACTTCTAAAGATGAAGCGTTTGAAATGTTCACTGCTTTTATTAGAAAAACCCAGAAACAATTAGGAAATCAACTTGCATCCATTAGGTCTGATCATGGAACTGAATTTGAAAATGCAATGTTTGCTGAATTTGTGATGAAAATGGCATAGATCATAATTTCTCTGCCCCTAGGACTCCACAACAAAATGGTGTAGTTGAAAGGAAAAATAGAACTCTTGAGGATATGGCCAGAACAATGTTATTATCTAGCAAATTACCTCATAGCTTCTGGGCAGAGGCTATAAACACTGCTTGTTATATAATAAATAGATGCATGACTAGACCTCTTGTAGAGAAAACTCCCTATGAGTTACTTAAAGGGAGAAAACCAAACATATCCCATCTTAGGGCTTTCGGGTGTAAGTGCTATGTGCACAATAATGGCAAAGACTCCCTAGGTAAGTTTGATCCCAGAAGTGATGAGGGAGTATTCTTGGGATATTCTTCACATAGCAAAGCATATAAAGTGTTTAATAAAAGAACTCTATGTGTTGAAGAGAGTGTACATGTTGTGTTTGATGAATCTAACACTCTTTCTGAGAGACAGGAACATGAAGATGAAGCCATTGGACTGGTGAGGCAATTGACTGAAGCCACAACACAAGTCAAAGTGGCATCAAAGGAAGGAGTAGGTGATGGAACAGGTCCTCTCACCCAGGGCAACCTGACAGGGGGAACCAATCTGAAGGATCATGTACCTGAACCTGTTCCTCTGCAGCATAACTATGAAGGAGAAACTAGCAGGAACCAGATGGTGGGGAAATCTTACAAGTACCTGAGTTCTCACCCCATTGAGAACATCATCAATGATCCAACATCTGGGGTCAAGACAAGATCACAACTGAAGAACCTGTGTGCATTTGATGCTTTTCTATCCCTCATTGAACCTAAAAATGTGAGTGAAGCTCTACAAGATGCAAATTGGGTCAATGCTATGCAAGATGAGCTCAATCAGTTTGAAAGAAGCCAAGTATGGCACTTAGTTCCAAAACCAAAAGACAGGTCAGTCATTGGGACAAAATGGGTCTTCAGGAACAAACTAGATGAAGATGGAACAGTTACAAGAAATAAGGCAAGGTTGGTGGTTCAAGGCTATAGTCAAGAGGAAGGCATTGATTATGATGAGACTTTTGCTCCAGTGGCTAGACTTGAAGCAATTAGACTCCTCATAGCCTTTGCAGCACATATGGAATTCACTCTTCATCAAATGGATGTCAAAAGTGCCTTCCTAAAAGGCTATCTCAAAGAAGAAGTGTTTGTGAGACAACCTCCAGGATTCGAAAGTAAAGAATGTCCTGATCATGTGTACAAGCTAGATAAAGCTCTCTATGGTCTCAAGCAGGCCCCAAGAGCTTGGTATGAAAGATTGTCAAAATTCCTTCTGGAGCATGGGTACAAAAGAGGTAAAATTGACAGCACTTAGTTCCTAAGGGAAAAAGGTAAAGATCTTCTTGTTGTACAAATATATGTTGATGATATAATATTTGGGGCCACTACAGATAGGTTGAGCAAGGAATTTGCTAAATTAATGGGAAGTGAGTTTGAAATGAGTATGATGGGCGAACTAAATTTCTTCCTAGGCTTGCAGATCAAACAAAGTCCAAATGGAACCATGATTCATCAGCAGAAGTATACAAAAGAACTAATCAAGAAGTTTAAAATGGAAGACTCTAAAGAAATAGATACACCTATTGCAATTGCCACTAAATTAGATGTTGATGAACCTGGTTCATCAGTTGATCAAAAGTTGTATAGAGGTATGATTGGTTCACTCTTGTATCTTATTGCCAGCAGACCTGACATTGTTTTTAGTGTAGGACTTTGGGCTCGTTTTCAAGCTAATCCTAAAGAGTCTCACTTGACTGCTGTCAAGAGGATATTGAGATATCTGAAGGGGACTACTGAATTGTGCCTATGGTACCCTAAAGGTAGTAATTTCGATCTAGTAGGTTATGCTAATGCTGACTATGTAGGTTTCCTAGTGGATAGAAAAAGCACCTCAGGTATGGCTCACTTTCTTGGTTCATGTCTTGTATCATAGGCTACCAAGAAACAAAATTCAGTAGCCCTATCTACTGCTGAAGCTGAGTATGTGGATGCAGCTTCTTGTTGTGCTCAACTACTGTGGATCAAACAA
>NW_017671451.1:290044-294074 GCF_001879085.1 Nicotiana attenuata | reverse complement strand
ATCGTCCGTGATGGGAATTGTTGGCAGAGTCATTTCTGAAGACATTCTGATGCTCCCCTTTGATCTAGTAAAGTATGGGTGCGAAGCCAGGTTACCACAAAAACCAACCACCGTTCTATAAAAAACCTATACTGGGTAATAACAGCAGCAAACGGTTAGTTTGAAACAAATAACAGATAGGTAATCGCACGTTGGGGTATGATGCACCTATACAGTTAAATGTATTTTTACATGTTTTGCAACAGTTGCATGCTTCATCCCGGCTTTACTTATTTTTCTCCATTTTTCTTCTTTCCACTTTCACTCTTCCCTTTTCATCTCTCTTTTTGTTTTTCTTTTCTTTTCTTCTCTTGCCCTTTTTCTCTCATTTCCATAATCATTTTTTCTTTTTCATTTTCTTTTCTTATTGGAACTATTTACAAAATTACGACCGGATCCGATGAGGATTGCCTACGTATCACGACGCCGCGTGAATCAGATCATTACGTAGTTCAAGAAAAATAAATGCGAAAAGTAAGGAAACAATTTTTGGGAATTTTCAATTTTTCATTAAGAAAAAACTCTATTACAAAAGATGTTAAACTACTCATTTTCTTGGAAAGAAAAACTACAAACAGACTCAAAATAAACCCAAAATACAGACTCGATGCTTGAAAAATCAGGAATACATTAAAGCTTCAACTAGTGGGGCCCGCGGGGCATCATTCGGCCTCGCCGCGGGCCTATCTGCGAGACCCCCTTATAGTCGCTCCAAATCATTCATAACTTGGCGGACGAAAGTCATCACTGCAGCAAAAAAGGTGGTACGAGTCATGTCCTCGCACACTTGGCACTTCATGGTAATGTAGTCAGTGATGGTTCTGATCCTTTCTCTAATTCTGCCTTTTTCCTGAAGCAATCGCCCTATCTGCTGGTTCCGGGCTTCTAACACTTGAGAGTCACGAAGGTGCTGATTTTGCAATTTCTGTATTTCTTCCTCCATTTGAGCCATCAGATAATAACAGTGCTCCCTATCAGCTTTGAAATCTTTAGCCTGCTTGGCTGCCTCATCCTCAAGAGTAGTTACCTTTCTTCTTAGGCTAGTGATGGTCCCTTCATAATTCCTCTTCATTTGTTGCACAAATCGTGCCCGTTCTTCTGCCTTCTTTGTCCATTGTGCCCGAATTTTCGCTAGACCGACTTCAGATTTTTCCAGGTCTTCTTGACACTCGAGGACTTTCTTTTTTAGACCGCTTATAAGTCTTTCATCAGCCCGACTTCTTTCCGGGTTTCTGGCAGCTATTTTCATCTTCCGGATCTGAGCTTTGAGGGCCTCATTTTCCTGGGTTAGTTTTTTCTTTTCTCCCTCGTCTGCGGCGGCTTGAACACCCTTTTCAAACTAAAGCTCCATGACTTGCCTTTCCAACTGGCTTATTTTGGCCCTGTACTCGTTTTCTTTGGTCAACCAGTCCCATTGCACTTGTGCCCCATCGGTGAACTGTTGGACATGGGGTCTCTTTGCGGGCCTTTCAGGAATCTGGAATCTCTTGCCAAACCAGACGATGTACTTAGGGTCCACTTCACCTCTAGCTCGGTCTCGCACTATGGTCTTAGGTTCAAGAAACCTACATTCATTCCACACTTGGCGAATTTTCCCTTCTGGAAATGCGGCTTTTGGGCCCAGTTCAATAACATGTTTACTCAGATCTTCATCATTGGGAATGGTTTGGAATCTTCATAATTGGCGCAAAACCCTGTAGGGAGCATAAGGCTGGATGCTCCGGATGCCCATCAAGAGGATGTAACACACTTCAGCTGACATGTACACTGCTTCGGTGACAGGAAGCTATCCAAATGCCCACTCAATTTTATCGGCAGTCAAGGATCTCAAATATGAAAGCCAAGCTTCAGTACCCTTAGGGAATTCAATACCTGCTACCCGGCTTTCAAATTCTTCAATGCAGCTCAGACCGGTCAAACCATAATTCATGTACCCAACCCGGTGATAGAGGTGTTCTTGCATCCATAATTGTAATAACAAATTGCAACCCTGGAAGAACTTTCCCCCTTCCCGACAGATAGTCAAGGCTCGGTAGAATTCGGGTAAGATCAGAGGAACCACAGTGCTGTTGGCTTTCTTGATTGCAACATCGATCATTCCCACGAGACCTATCTCTATATTACCATCTTTTCGTGGACAAACTACGACACCCAAGAAGGCTACCATGAAAGCTAAACCTCGCCTTGCCTCCCATTTGTCTTTATTTCCAGCATGGGTTAGACCAGTGTTTGGCTCTTCAAAACCTCGGGGGTTACCATATCGATGATACAAGAAATGGAGCATGCAATACCCTTCAGATAAATTTCCGTCCTGAATATCCCGACTAATACTCAGCAAATCCAGAAACCTGTGGGGGAATACCGGTCTTGGTGACAATGGATATCGACTTCTAAGGTTTTAATTAAGGCCCGTATAAACCGCAACTTCCTCCGATGTAGGTGTGAGCTCAAAGTCAGAGAAACGAAACACATTGCGAATCGGGTCCCAAAAAGGTATTAAAGCTTCAATTATGTCCAACCTTGGCTTGACATTCAATAGTCCGACGAGGCCTCCCAGAACTTTTACCATCGTTTCTCTACTGCCTTTTCCTAGATCATCCCACCACATGTGGAGCTTCAAGGGGATCTCATTAAGGACTGTGAAGGGTTCAATTTCCTTTGTGCTTATCCTGCACATTTATTAAGGTGATTTAATAACTCATTTTGACCTAAAAGAAAAAGTAACACCATTTTTTCAAAATTGTCATTTCAAAACAAAAACCCGGCTTTGCAGATATGGCCTTTTAGCACTTCGGGGAAGAAGATTTTAAGGCTGTGCCCGCTAACCGTTAAAAATGACCCAAGGTGGTTTTCTTGCAAAAACAGCCTTCCGGCGCCCTTTTGGGGACATTCGGCTTATTTTAAACAAGAATGGCATCACCCGACTTATTTGTGACAAAAATTAAAATTTTGTTGTTTTTGGGCTATTTTTGCAAAAAGGAAAGTTGGACCGGATGGGGGTTGCCTACGTATCCCACATCCGGTGAGAATCAAACTGGCGTAGTTCGGGCAGATTTGACAAAACCAACTATTTTTGCAAACGAAACCTTTCTTTTTCTTTTCAAAAATCCGGCAGAGTTTCAGTACCATTTGGGTATTGGTTTTTTCAAAACAAGTGATTACCCTCACTTAATCCTAACATTGCTATTCTCTTTTCAAACTCTCTCCCATTATTCACAAGGCGGTCAACATGCAAGTCCGAAGCAAATAAATGCACAAGTAGCAAGTAGGATGCATCAGGATGGTCTTTTCAATTTGGATACACCTGTCCTAGACGGACCCAACCCCTGTGTTGAGTCCCCTAAGTCAAATGCACGTGATGCAAACAAACGTTCCTACTAGGGATCCGGCATGAGGCTTTGTTATACTAGGTTTAATACCTGGGTTTATTGTTCTAGACCTGGCTTACCCGAGCGGATAACTCGAGCCGGGGGGGGGGGGGCAGTGTATCGGGAATACAGAAGCTTCACCGGCTTAGCAACTTGTCCGAACCTCGTTCTAAAATGGGATAAGACTCTAGACAGAAGAGAAGTCACACGAAGTGCACCCTTCTTTATGATTTAGAAGACTCAGAGAGAGGAAGGGTTTCGTAGCAGTTTATATACAATTCACAAAATATCAAAGCGGTAAAGCAAATTAGGCTCAAACATGTAGGAAAATCAGATAACAGATAAAGCCAATCATAACAGCTATTCTAAGGGATAGTATATAAGGGAGTTTTTCCACTTTAAGTGACATTATTCAAAATGGGATTATTCATTTATCAGAGTCGCCACTTGGGATAGTTTATTTGGTGTCCCAAGTCACTGGTTTATTTTGAATCCCAAATCGAGGAAAATTTTGACTTTCCTTGTGATGTCTGCGAACCAGAAATTCTGACTAAGGAATTCTGTTAACCCGGGGGAAGGAGTTAGGCACCCCCGGATTCCGTGGTTCTAGCACGGTCGCTTAA
>NW_017671451.1:253718-287368 GCF_001879085.1 Nicotiana attenuata | reverse complement strand
AAAACTAAAGAAAGAAAACAAAATACCTAAAGGTCCGGGCGATAAGAGATAGGGGATAGCCTTTGACTCTTTGATTTCTGCCCAAATCGAAATTAATCATGTGCTTTTTATATAAAAAATACACGAATAAGATCGATTTGGGCCCAAAATCTTTAATGAAACATTGACTTGGAACTTTGAGTATTTTACGGTTCCACCTCTGATCTAAAATTCGAGATGATTGGGTAACATTCGAGGAGGACTGAGTGGAGATTAAGGAAGAGGAGACCATAGGGATACCGGGGTGTTAATTTGGTGGGGATTGGGTGGTGGCGCCGTCGGCCGCGGTGGAGGATTCAAGGGCGGCGCCCTAGGGTTTGGATATTTGGGGATTTTCAGTGAGAATCGAGGGAGGCGAGTGGTGGCATGGGTATGAGGGGGAGGAGTCGAACCAGTGGTGAGATTTTGGTGGTCATCGGAGACTCGCCGCCGCCGTGAGGCGATTTTCGGCGACGGCGGATGGTGGTCTTAGGGCGGCGTTACAGGGGTCTTCTAGGAGGTTCGTGAGACGGTGAGTGTGGGGGGGGGGGGTAGGGGGTTATTAGGACATATATATATTAAGTGACCTTAAGTTCCTGGTCGTTAGATCATGAAACCTCGACGGTCAGGATTGAGCAAGGGAAAACGGGGTCGTTTTGTGACTGTGGTAGCCTGGACCGGACTTGGCCGGGTGAATTGATTTTTGGACGGGTTTTGGAGCTTCTTAACTTGTCTTGGGGCATTAATATCAAAGACTGGCCCAACTTCAATTGCCCACCCCCCCTTTTTTTTATTATTTTTTTTTCTTTTCTTTTCTAATTAACAAAAACAAGAACTAAATTAATTCTTAAAAACTAAATTAACCTACCCCATTATATTAAACTCTAATTACTAAATAACACAATAAAATACCAAATTAAAGGAAAACTAACGAAATTCAAAGCTAAGAAATAAGCAATGCAAAATAAATCAATTTTTTGTGATTTTTTTGTATTTTCGTAAAATCCTAACTACTAACTAATCTAAAATATGTAAAATTAAATCCTAAATGCAAATGCAATACGTATTTTTGTATTTTCCATGAATTATATAAATTAAAAATGCACACAAAAATGCAAACAAACATGAAAATTATGCAATTAAATCCTAAAAATCAAATAATTAAAAGAAAAGTCCTAATTTTGGAAATTCTGTAGGAGTAAATCATGCGAGGCAAAAATCACGTACTCACACATGTTGCCCGAGAACACATCCAAAAGAATTCTCCAAAACTGTCAAGTACAAGAACAAAGGCCTTCCAGGCTCGGGTGGGACCAACACGGGCGGATTCGATAGATATTCTTTGATTTTGTCGAAAGCTTCTTGACATTCATCTGTCCATCTAATCGCCGCATCTTTCCTCAATAGCTAAAATATGGGATCACATGTGGTAGTCAGCTGAGCAATGAACCTGCTGATGTAATTCAATCTTCCCAACAGACTCATAACCTCTTTCTTGGTTGTCGGAGGGGGCAAGTCCCGAATAGACTTTATCTTTGTTGGATCTAGCTCGATGCCCCTCCGACTGACTATAAACCCCAAATGTTTCCCAGATGGTACTCCAAATGCACACTTAGCTAGATTCAACTTCAAGGCATACTTACGTAGTCGCTCAAAGAACTTTCTCAAATCTCGCACATGGTTATCCTGCGTTCTGCATATAATGATCACATTATCCACATACACCTCAATTTCCTGGTGCATCATGTCATGAAAGATGCCAGTCACAGCTCTCATGTAAGTTACCCCGGCGTTCTTTAAACCAAACGGCATGACCCTGTAACAGTAAGTACCCCAAGGTGTGGTGAAAGCCATCTTTTTTGCGTCTTCGTCATCTATCAGAACCTGATGATACCCGGCATAACAATCCATGGAAGACTGTATCTCATGTTTGGCACAGTTATCAACAAGGATGTGGATGTTTGGTAATGGAAAGTTGTCTTGGGTCTTGCTTTGTTCAAGTCCCGATAATCAACACACACTCGGGTTTTCCCATCTTTCTTTGGCACTGGGACCACGTTAGCCAACCATGTGGTATATCGGACCACTCGGATCACGCCCGCTTTCAACTGTTTGGTGACTTCTTCTTTGATCTTGTCACTGATGTCTGTTTTAAACTTTCTCTGCTTTTGTTGGACAGGTGGATAACCGGGATGAGTTGGCAATTTGTGCACCACTAAATCAACACTCAGTTCTGGCATATGATCATAAGACCAGGCAAACACGTCTTTGAATTCGAATAAAAGTTGGACCAATGCATTTCTAGTTCTTTCATCAGCGTGAATGCTTATCATGGTTTCCTGGACCTCTTCCGGACTACCCAAATTAACTGGCTCGGTTTCATTTAAGTTTGGCTTAGGCTTATTCTCAAATTGTTCCAGTTCTCGATTTATTTCATTAAAAGCCTCATCTTCATCATATTCTGGTTATTGATTCATTATTTCATAGTTAGACAGCGTATTAATATCTGGGCATGAAGTCTGCAAGCATGTCATGTTATTTAAGTCCGCATAATTAGAACTGAAAAGAAAGATAAGAAAAAATAACAAAAATCAGAAAGAATAAAGAAAGAGATTCATAGACGCTGAAATATTGATTTCATTTCATTGAATTTGAAGATAGGAGGGTTTACATTGGAATTTAAAAGACAATAAACTAAAAACATTTGAGTTACAACCTGAAATAACTCGGAATGCAGAAAAGATGGCAAGACTGAACTATCGGGATTCCCGCCTGACTGGGAACGGAGTAGCCTTCCAATTTTGAAGCTTGGCATTCAGCCCCACATATTGCACCTCAGCGGTGCTTGAGCCTTCACCCGACTGGGCCATATGAGCCGCATCGCTCCGCAGATGTCCTCAATTTCTTCGGTCGTGAAGGCCTCATCTTCTTCTTCGATGTACCTTGGCTTAACAAACGTTCTGGGGAGATGCGGGACCGGCTGAGGCATGACCCACCCATTGTTCATACATTCATTAGCCCATGTTACGTCAGCTTCTATGGCTTGGAAACCCACGCTGAAGAATTTCTCACTGGCAGTTAGAGTGATGGGCTCCGCGATGCCTTGCAAAGATACCCCGAGCCCTTTCCCGGGCTTGTATCCGTGTTTGATCATTTCAGTGGCGACCATGATTGACACGTTTGACAAGAAGGGTTGAGGAACGAGGTTCCCTCCTCACACTGGTCCGCGACCACGATCTCAAAAGCTTGGTAGACTTTGTGTTCACTACCTTCTTTAGCCTCCAGACAAGGAACTGATGGGTCCTTGTAGATTGATTGCTCATCTTCTTCGTGGACCATGATTTCTTGGTCTTCATGTTCAAACTTAACCATTTGGTGGAGAGTAGAAGGTACGGCTCCTGCAGCATGGATCCAAGGCCTTCCTAGGAGAAAATTGTAGGAAGTGTCCATGTCCAAAACCTGAAATGTTACTTCAAAATCCACAGGGCCGATGGTTAGGATCAAATCAATATCCCCTATCGTGTCCCTCTTGACGTCGTCAAAAGCACTTACACAAACATTGTTGGGTCTAATCCTTTCAGTCCTAATTTCCATTCTCTGTAAGGTCGAGAGAGGGCAGATGTCAACCCCAGATCCACCATCCAACATAACTCTTTTTACGTAGTATCCTTCACACTTAACAGTCAAATGAAGAGCTTTGTTGTGGGCAGCCCCTTCTGGAGGCAAGTCATTTCGGCTGAATGAAATCCGGTTGACTTCGAAAAATCATTCTGCCATTCTTACCAATTGTTCAACCGTGGTCTCGACTGGAACATATGCCTCATTAAGCGTCTTTAACAAACACTTTCTGATGCTCATTCGAGCTTATCAGCAGGGACAAAAGTGAGACCTGAGAGGGGGACTTTCTGAGTTGATCAATCACGGTGTAGTCCGAGGTTTTCATATTCTAGAAGAATTCCTCTGCCTCCTCAGCACTGACTGGCTTTTTAAGTGAAAAACGCTTTTGCTTTGTTTTGTTCAATTCTTCCAAGTTGAGGTACTTTTCAGATGGGTTTGTTTCATTCACTCCCCCCATGATTTCTTTTCCTTTGTACGTCACCACTGCTTTGTTGTAGTTCCAGGGGACGACGGTGGGGTCCTTCATGAGATTCTGTGGGGCGCAGCTGATAACCACAGGCTCAGTCAGCCTGGGTGAAATTATCGGCCCCCGCGCCACATAGGTCCCCTTTGGTACGTACATCTTTGGCACCTTTAGTGTGACCTTGTTTTGCTCAAACCTTTTGGGAGGACTCAACACAAGCTGTTCCTTCCTGGGGGCTCTGGGAACATAGAGAATGGCATCTCTAGGAGGTACTGCCCCTGTCTTGGTTTCCACAACCTTTTCTGTGTTTTGAGGAGTGGAGTTGCTCTTCTTCTTATCCTTAGCTTGCTTTGCTGCCACTTTGGGCTTCCTTTCAACATCGGCAATAGCAATGATAGCTTTCAAAGCTGGGTCGAACTCTCTGTCCTCACAAATCATCCCAATAACTGGCCCGTTGTTGTGAGCTGGCTGTGGGTTATTGGTTACACTGGGACCTCCTCATCCCTCAACGCTACCCGCGTTTGTTCTATCAGGTTCTCGACCGCTCTCTTAAGGGTCCGGCAATCTTCAGTGTCGTGCCCTTCTGCCCTTGAATGATAAGCGCATCGGGTACCTGGTCGGTAGGAGGGTGACTCTAGGTTTTGCCTGTTTGGAGGTATGGGCTGTAACAAACCCATTTGGACCAATTTTGGGAAGAGGCTGGAATATGATTCACCAATGGGTGTGAAGTTAGTTTTTCTGGGTGGTTCACGGTGACAGGCGTTATATGGAAAAATATTCTTTAATGGACGAGGATTATATGGAGCTTGGTGAGGAGGGTTATTTCTGGGTCTGATTGTAATGGTGTTGCGGCGGTCATACGACTGGGCATTCATTACTGCATAAGGCTGAGGAGTCATGGCATATGCCGCACCTTGGTGAGGGTAGTAATGTTGCGGGGGGCTGGAAGAGGAACCAAAGTAACCTCGGGGTTGACGGGGATTTCTCAGGCTTGAGGGAACCATTGCTACCTCTTCTTTCTTTTTCCGATTTGCTATACCCCTTGATCCACTCTGGATTGCTTGAGAAGTGGCCCTTATAGCCGACTGGCTCATGATGCGACCCGTCTTCAAACCATTTTCCACCATCTCCCCAATCTTTATGGCTTTTGCAAACAGCTTGCCCATGGCGGACATCATGTTCTGGAAATAATCAGCCTCTTGGGATTGCAAGAAGACACTAACCATCTCGGTCTCATCCATTGGGGGTTTTACCCTGGCCGCTTGCTCGCGCCATTTGATAGCGTATTCTCGGAAGCTTTCTGAAGACTTCTTTTTGAGATTGGACAAAGAGTTCTTTCTGGAGCTTTGTCCACATTGTACTGGAATTGTCTGACAAAGTCTCAGGCCAAGTCATCCCATATGTGCCAGTGGGAGATGTCCTGGTCCATATACCATTCTGATGTGATTCCAATTAAACTCTCTCCGAAGTAAGCCATCAACAGTTCTTCCTTTCCGCCCGCTCCTCTTAATTGATTATAATATCTTTTCAAATGGGCAATCGAGTCTCCATGCCCGTCATACTTCTCGAATTTTGGTGTTTTAAAACTGATGGGCACAGGTCGGCGTAGGAAACAATCTTCTGGCAACTCAGGCCCTATATGTTCTTGAGACTCTGTTCGATGCTTTTCATTTTTCGAGTCATCTCTTCTTGCTCGGGGTTTTTCACAGTTTTCTCTTGTTCCATGGCAGATTAATATCGAGGGTGCTGTGGGTAAGAGTTCGGGGTGACATGAGCCGTGTCAAGTTGAAATTGTGGTACTTGAAAAGTAAAGGATGGTGGCCCAAAACGTGGTCTAGGCACTGCTGGTTGTGTAGTAGCAGAGGTTGGTGGTGCGGTGAATATTGTAGAAGATATTCCCGAGAACAGTGCCTGGGGGCGAACCTGAGAAGGCGTTCCGGTGAGATGAGTTGACCTAGAGGGGTATCCGAACGGGGTGAACGGATTGGTTATAGGGACGTTGGAGGTTCCACCGATCCTGAGATCAGTTCGGGAAATCCAGGGATTGTACTTGGCGGTTTTGTGTCGTTAGACCAGGCATCCCACATTTTCAACATGTGGAGACACAACATTCTGTTTTCCTCAGCAGTTGCTAACTCTGAGGTCGGGATAACCGTTGTCGAGATATCCTCTGAGGGGTTGATGATCGGTAGGTGACTCTCTAATGTCATTTCAACACTCCCTTTAGATCTCGTGAAGTAAGGGTGCGTAGCCAGGTTACCACAAAACCAACCACCTAAAACAGAACCTGTTCTCAATGGCATACACAACAAACCAGTTAGTTTGATACATTTAACACATAGGGAATACGTTGGGGGAATACAATGCACCTGGACAGTTAAACGTTTTTCTACATGTTTTGCAATGGTTGCGTGTCTCATCCCGGCTTTTGTTATCTCTTGGATCTTTGAATCTTTTTCTTTTCTTTATGCTTTTTCATTTTTTTTTCTCTCTTTTCTTTGCGCTCTCTCTTTTGCATCATTTTCTTGTACCCTCTTTTCATCATTTTCTCTCTTATTCGAGTTATTTACAGCTATGATCGGATCCGATGGGGATTGCCTACTTATCGCGACGTCGCGCGAATCAGATCATTACATAGTTTGGGGATAAATGCGAAATAAAAGAAAGAAACATATTTTTTGGGTTTTCAAATTTTCATTAAATAAAACTTCTGGTTCTGCTCCATTACAAAGACTCCGACATACAGACTTAAAACTAAAAATCAAAACAGACTCAAAGTAGACTAACAGACTCTAAAGAAACTAAAATACAGACTCGCAAAGAAAAAATCAGGAGTACATAAGTGCCTCTAATACTACTCCAGGGGCCCGCGGGACATCAGTAGGTCTCAACGCGGGCCTACGTGCAATATCTTCTTGGAGGCTATCCAGGTCGTCCATTATCTGGCGAACAAAAGCCATCACAGTGGCGAAGAAAGTGGATCTAGTCATATCCTCGCACTCATGGTATTTATGACAATATAATCAGCAATTCCTCTAATCCTTTCTCTAATGATGCCATTCTCTTGGAGTAGGCATCCAATTTGTTGAGATCTAGCTTCCAGAACTTGGGTGTCTGTATGGCTTTGCTTCTGCAACTGTTGAATGTCCTCTTCCAATCGAGACATCAATGCATAACAATGTTCCCTCTCTACCTTGAAGTTCTTTGTCTGTTGAGCCATTTCATTCTTGAGGGTAGTTAGCTTTTTCTTTAGATTTGCGACCTCTCTATCATATTTTTCTTTTAATTGCCGAACAAACCCTGCCCATCCTTCTGTGCTCTTCGCCAACCTTGCCCGGGCTCTTGCCAATCTACCTTCGGACTTTTCCAAATCAGTCTCATACTCACATTCTTTCCTCCTGAGACCGTTTACGAGTTTTTCATCTGCTCTACTTCTTACTTGGTTTTCAGCAGCTATTTTCATTCTTTGAATCTAGGCACGGAGGGCTTCGTTTTCTTGGACTAATTTCTTCTTCTCCCCTTCATCCGCAGCAACTTGCAAACCATTATCAAATTTAAGATCTCTGATTTGGCCTTCTAATTTGCTTATGGTAGTTTTGTAGCCCTTCTCCTTAGCTAACCAGTTCCATTGCTCTTGCGCTTCATCAGTGAACTGTTGCACATGGGGCCTTTTGGCGGTCCGTTCTGGCTCTTGATGGACTCGAGCTCTTTTACCATACCAGGCTATGTAGCTAGGTTCTACTTCACCTCTAGACAGATCCCGTACTCGAGTTCGGTACTTAAGGAACCTACATTGGTGCCAAATCCGGCGAACCTTTTCTTCCGGGAATGCAGCTTTTTGACATAATTCAATAACTTGTCGACTCAAATCTTCATCGTGAGGGACAATTTGGTACCTGCTGAGCTGGCGCAGAACCCTGTGTGGAGCATACGGCTGAATACTCCGAAGACCCATTAACAAAAGAAAGCATACTCCCGCCGACATATAAATGACTTCATTGACCGGGAGCCAACCGAATGTCCACTCAATTTTTCTTACAGTTAAAGAACTCAAATGTGCAAACCACGCCTCTGTACCTTCTGGAAACTCATGATCGTCCACTCGATTTTCATGTTCTTCAATGCAATTAAGACCAGTCAGACCATAGTTCATGTATCCCGAACGATGGTAAAGATGTTCTTCCATCCAGATTTGTAAAAGCAAGTTGCAACCCTCAAAGAATTTCCCCTCCGCTCGACAAACAGTTAAAGCTCGGTAAATTTCTGCTAGGATCATTGGTATGATAGTGCCGTTGGGCTTTTTGATCATGACGTCGGCCATTCCTGCAAGCCCCAACTCTATATGTCTGTCGCTCCTTGGGCAGATTAGAGTGCCTAAAAATGCCACTACAAAGGCCAACCCTCGGCGTGCTTCCCTTTTGTCTTTATTTCCTTGATGACTTAGACCGGTATCCGGAGCCTCAAAACTGTGGGGGTCCCCATAACGGCAGTACAAGAAGTAGAATGTGCAAAATCCTTCAGCCAAATTTCCATCTTTGACTTCTCGACTAATACTCAGAAGGTCAAGAAATTTGTGAGGGGTTACAGCTCTTGGTGCCATTGGATATCGGCTCCTGAGATTCCCGTTAAGGCTAGCATAGCGTGCTATCTCCTCGAGTGTAGGGGTTAACTCAAAATCAGAGAAGTGAAACACATTGCGCGCCGGGTCCCAGAACGGTAGCAAAGCTTCGATTATGTCCACCCTTGGTTTAACCTTCAAGAGACCGGTGAGCTCGCCTAAAGCCTTTATTGCAGCACCTCTGCTGATCTCCCCCAGGTCGTTCCACCACATATTAGTCCTATCAGGATTTCCTCTACAACTCTGAAAGGTACATTTTCAATAGTGCTCATCCTGCACATTTATTTAAAGTGATTGGTTAAAAACCCATGATTTATTTTGACCCAAAAGGAAGATTATTATTTTTGCGAAATTGCAACTCAAACAACTTGCTCAAAACAAAATACCTTTGCAAATACGGCCCTTTAGCACTTTAGGAAGGAAGATTTTAGGGCTGTGTTTGCCAATTGGCCAAAATTTTGAAAAAGACCATAGGTGGCTATTCTTGCAAAAACAGCCTTCCGGCGCCCTGTCGGGACATTTCTGGCTATTTAGACAAAAACGGCATCACCTAACTTTATTTATGACACAAATGACAACATTTCATATTTTTTTGGGTTATTTTTGCAAAAATGGGGTTGGACCTGATGAGGGTTGCCTACGTATCCCACATCCGGTGAGAATTAAACCTGTGTAGTTCGGGAAGCTTTGACGCAATAGAAAATATGAAATATTTTGAAATGATTGTTACTTCATTTTCTCTTCTTTTTTTTTTTCAAAATTTCGGCAGAGTTTCGGGATATTTTGAATACCGGGTAATTTTCTCTCTCCTACCTCAATTTGATTTTTCCAACTTTTCTCCCTTATTCTAGAAGCCGGTCAACATGCAATCCGAAGCAAATAAGTGTACAAGCAGCAAGCAAAATGCATCAGACCTGGGTGTATTGTTGTAGACCTTGATTTGGGGTGCACCTGTCCTAGACGGACCCAACCCCTGTGTTGAGTCCCCAAAGTCAAATGCATGTGATGCAAACAAGCGTTCCTACTAGGGATCCGGCATGAGGCTATGTTATTCTAGGTTTAAAAACCTGGGTGTATTGTTCTAGATCTGGCTTACCCGAGCAGACAGCTCGAGCCGAGGGGGGCAGCGCACCGGGAATACAAAATCTTCACCGGCTTTGCAACTTGTTCGAACCTCGTTCTAAAATTGGGATATGACTCTAACAGAAAAGAAGTCACACGAAGTGCACACTTCCTAGATGATTAGAAGACTTAGAGAGAAGAGGGTATCGTAACAATCTATATATAGTCCAAACAATATCAAAGCGGTAAAAAGCGGCATTTGGCACATTAGGCTCAAACATGTAAAAATCAGATAATAGATAAAAGCCAAGTATAAAAGTTATTCTAAGCTCGAATTCTTGAACCCTGAACCAGAGAATCTGGGTTCTTGATCCCCGGCAGAGTCGCCAGAGTTGTCACACCTCCTTTTTCACCCGAAGGGGGATATAAGGGAGTTTTTCCAATTACAGTGACATTATTCGAAATGGGATTATTTTTATTTATTTAAAGTCGCCACTTGGAATAATTTATTTGGTGTCCCAAGTCAACGGTTTATTTTAAATCCCAATTCGAGGAGAATTTTAACTTTATTTAAAAGTATGCGAAACCAGAAAACTAGGTAAGGAATTCTGTTAACCCGCGAGAAGGTGTTAGGCATTCCCGGATTCCATGGTTCTAGCACGGTCGCTTAACTATTAATAATTGGCCTAATTATCTGATTTACTACATATTTTAAACCTATTGTGCATTTTTAACTTTTTAACCGCTTTTTATTTATTTATGGAATTATTTCTGGAACAAGTTACGATTTTCGTACACTTGTTTGTTTTGGAATATACCACAAATAGCGTTACATGAAATGCACCCGCAATTTATAACATGTTTATTTTATTAATGTTCAAAGTTGTTACGATCGGGTCACATGAAATGCACACCCGATTTTGGGAATTAGGTATCATAACTATGTCGCGGGAACCGTACTCATAGTCATGATAGTTAATTAATCGCGCCTAAAGCATTTCTACGAATATTCAGATTTTCAAAGCTAATTTGATTTTGTTGTAAAGTTCATGGAAAACGTTCAAGGATAGAATTTAATTACTTTTGGGCATAGTCTAACATTAAGGTTAAAGGCCTAAAATATAAGAAAGGGCACAATTGGCTATTGGATACAGCTGGCCCAGTCGCAACTCTAGCCGACTGGGCCTCTTTGTGGTTCGATTTTTAGCAACAAGAAAAAATAACAAAAATAACCTTGTCCAAAATCCAAGTTTGATTCATACAGAAGTGAAGTCAGAAAATTATCCAAGTTTTTTAAAATTAAAACTATACTACTGTAATTTTCAACACACAAAAGAAATTTGGGAGTTTATGTTAAAGTTTAAAGAAGCAAGCCCATAGCTGGGGTCAAGCTATTGGGCTTAGTACCCAGGCCCAAGCTGCCTGGGTCCAGACTTGTTTAGGTCATCTCCCCAATTGGGCCAATCTTACAAGTCTGGCCCATTTCGTATAGTCCTCATTTGTACAATTCTAGACCAACAAACGGTATTTATAACACTGGCTATTGACATGATACTAACAATGCGACTATTAATCACAGCAATCAACTTAAAGATTTTCCTCTCTTGTTACCACTCGCATACAACCAGAAAATCGAAGTAGAAGCTTCATTGCAATGGAAAAAACCATTAAGCATTGTAAAACAACAAAATAGCAGGCAATGGCTAGTGCCAATCGAATGACCATATCAGTTCAATTTATATAGGCATGATTCATACATAAGCATGGCAAGAAGTCATTTTAACAAGAAAGAAAGTCTGGAATTTCAGGGAAGCAACATCTATTAGATAGAAACCAAAATGAGTTTGAGATAAGTACAGGGACTACAGGCAGAAACAGCATACATACTTGAATCCAAACCATATCTCATTCAAGATTAATTTTGGACCAAGAGTTACTACCTACTACTGTAATGATCAAGATGGAGCAAAATGAAGCTCTAAATGGAAGCTATGAACCAGCAAAAACCCAGAACAGCAACAAAAAGTGAACCAGAAATACCAAAGGACCAACACTTAGATTTTTCGAAATCAGAACATTAAAGAAAAACCAGCCCAGAAATCTAACCAGAAACTGATGTTTTTAGCAAGAAAGTTGTAGGGATTTTCTCTTGTGTATTTAGAAACTTTTAGGTGATCATAGGTTAATGAATTCTCTTCAGAATGAGGGAGTCACCTTTTCTTTTATAGGGTATGCCAAAATAGCATCAGAATGGCATATTCTATCCTAAATTCCCTAAGTGTCAGATAATACAATATATTTGGACAATTGTCTGTCCTTTTTCAGCCCAATTCCAGCATTTTTCATGTTGGAAATGGGGACAGCTGTACAAATGCTAGAACCTTCTGATTTTTACCTAATGTAAAACCCAATTTTAACCCTTCAATTACTGATTATTTCAGTTATACCCTATATTCTGATCCTATTTTGATTCTAGGGATCCCTTAGGACCTTCTAGAACCAGCTAGGTAATTCTACATTAGGGTTCCTAAACTTGTCAATTGCCCCTTTAATTCTGAATTTTAGGCTTAAGGGTATCCAAGTTTTAATTCAAACAAATGAACACCTAGCTAGTAAATCAACAAGTTAATTTTTAAACAAGAACACTGAATTTTAAAACCTATGTCTAAAAACAGTAATCAAGACGAAGCAGAATGATAAGGCCAAGAAAACCTAGAAATTAAACTAATTCATTTGCAAATCAAACGAATTAATCAACTAAGCTAATGTTTCTAATAGATAGTCAGAAACAGGTCCAATAGATTGTTAATTAACTTTTGGGACCTAAGTAAAACCATTCTAATCAACTTAAAATAAACACTGAACAAATAATCATAAGAGAGAAACAACCAGAAACATGGAGAAGAAAAGAACAGTCATGCAATTTATCCAAATCTAAATGTTAACCCTAATTAACCTAAATCTTATGCAATCGAAATTAAGCTTTAAAGAGTTATAACGTTCAGCATGCTTCAATTAACACAAACGAATGGATACAGACAGACAAAATCAAACAGACAAGAAAAGACGTAACATTTACCTAAATCATGAAGGCTAAATAAGAAAGAGAAAATGAACATGAAAGAAGACAAAAGATAGAATAAAAAGAAAACGGAAAAGAAATTACCTAAGGCTCGTTTTGGAATGGACCAGTTATGAACTTGACCAAATTTAACGGGGAAAAAGTGAACTTGGACGATCATTAATCAACTGTTCTTAGCAAGAACAGTCGACTAATGGAAGCCTTGGGTTCAAATGACCCAGAAACTGACCGAAAAATCAAAAGGGGAAAAATTTAGGGTTGTGTGGATCTTAGATCTAAGATTCGAGGGGTTTCGGACTTGTTTGAAAGGAGTTGTGGTGATAGATGGAAAGAGGAAGATAAGGTGGTTACAAGGTGTTAATTTGGTAGGATTTGGAGGTGGTCCGCCGCCGTGAGGCGATTTTCGGTCGGCAGACCATGGCGGAGACAGCGAGGTATATTAGGGCGGCTAGGGTTTTCGATTTAGAGAGAGATCGGGAATAGGGAGTGCTTTGAAGGGTTTGGGGGGGGGGGGAGGGGCTATTCAGACAGTTATAAGGGTTAAGGGTATTGAGTTACGAGCCGTTGGATCAAAAGAATCCAACGGCTGTGACTGAAGGATGGGGGAAACGACGTCGTTTAGGTTAGCTGGGTCTAGACCGGGTATATCACAATTGGTCTGGGGCGGGTGTGTTTGTGTTTGGGCCATAAAAGGTTTTGGGCCCATATTTGGCCATAAATCAAATTCCTCTCTCATTTTCCCTTTTTTTTTCCTTTAATTTTAAAATCCTAATTAAACTAATTGTGTCCTAAATTAAATCCTAAATTAATCTAAATTGAGAAATCAAGCTAATCATCTATTTATAATATTTAAAAAATTAATTAATCCTAAATTAATGAAGAGAAAATTACTCATCTAATATTAAAAACTAAAAATGTAAAAATGAACAATATTTTTGTGATTTTTGTTTTAATAAGGTAATTAATTAATCAATTAATCCTAAAGTATGAGCACAAAAATCTAATATTAAATGCATGATATTTTGACATTTTTGGGGCATTTTTCATGATTTTAACAAAATTAAACGTGCATAAAATGCAAACAATTAATAAAAATCCTACAAAATCCTAAAAATCGAAAACAACTTAGAAAAAATCTATTTTCTTTAATTTCGTAGGAGTTTTTTTAATAGGGCAAAAATCACATGCTCACACATACAATATGTGCGGCTGCAAAACACGGTCGCACTAACAAGAATTTAAAAAGTTCAGAGAATTTGCAAAACAATCAAGTATGAAGCCTAACTAATCGTTTAACTAGAGCTGTCAAAATGGGTTAGCACAACCGTCACGAGCCATGAAATTTGATGGGGAAACTTCCAGCTATGTCCATTTATAAGTAGCTCATTACAAAAATTGGTCAATTCATAAAATATTATTAATATTAGCCAAATAGCTTTTTGCAGCAAAAAAGTGTCAAATTTTTTCTTTCTTTTGAGTGGGTGTTATTAGAATAGATTGGGTACATCTTAAGGAGCTTGAATCTCAGTTTTGGGATGATTTGGTGAAGTTTTGAGGTGGTTTGAAATGAAAATTCGAAGTAAAAACTGAACATGAAAAAAATTATACGTGTATCATACTGTGTATCACATATGTATCACATTTCTATCAATTGTGTAGCATATGTATATCCACGTATACTTATGTGTGAGATACATGCGTGATTCATGTTTGATACATGTGTCTCAGAAGAATTTTTTTTTAACTCGATTTAATTATGAATTTTGATACAAAACCAGTCCAAATCACCTCCAATCTTTCTCAAATTTTGTATATTGACTTATCTATACGTTTTTAATGAATTTCAGATATACCCATTGAAAAATTCTTTTTTACTTAGATTTTTGGAATATGGTGTGTTTTTTTTTGTTTGTGTTTTATCACCTTATTTGCTACCTCATCCATGAAATTTCCTTTCTGTCTTGCATCTAATGTTGCTAATCACGCTTAAAAATATGGAAGGTAATTTTTGCATTTGATTCTTTGAGAGAAAGAACCTTATTTATTTGGTTTTTCAATTTTTATATGTATTTGGCTAGTTTTGATAAGTCTATGACTAATGGCTAGAGGTTGATAAGTTGAGACTTATTTGGAACATTTATGTAAGTTTTCCAGCTTGATGGGCTAGAATGGACCAGTCAAAGAAAGGGCCTTTAAAAAGCCAGCTCAATCCAGTCCTAAGCGGTTCGTAGGCTAGAGCAGGCTATTCCTTCATCTTTTTCAATCTTCTTTTCTTTTGTAATAATTTTTCTAACCTAAAATTCAACAAATTTGTTAATATTTCTAACCTAGGTAGGTAAAATTTGTAAATGCATAAATTTTTATAAGTCAATATGTCAAATTACTTAAAACTTCATAGTACTCAGGAAAATCAACTTTATTTGCAAACATAAGGGTTTCGCAGTTAATAAAACATTGAAATTGTCAGCTAAATTTCAAAAAATTACCAATCAAGAACCGAAATAAGAAAAGACAATTCACAAAAAAAAAAAAAAATTCATAGCTCAAACATGGAGATACGTAAATTAAAAAATACTTTCCCAATAGTTACATACATATTTTATGTGGTTAACATGAAAAAATAAATAAATAGAAGGTCGGTTCCCAATAAACCAAAATAAACTAAATTATTTTATTTTCTTGAAATAAATTTTATTGTGTTAACAAAGAGTTGACGGTCCAAAATCATAATAATTAATTCCGATTAAGAGATAAAAAATATAAAATTTAAGCAGATTCATTTCAAGCAAAATCATAACTCAACTCAAAAGACTCATTTGGTTAAGTGTTATAAGTGAGTAGGAATAGTCTCTTTGACTCTTTCTTAATACTAGTATACGTACCCGCGCGATGTGCGGATTAGTTCAAAGGAAAAAGAGCTGAGAGAGATAATAGAAAGAAAGTATATATAGCATTAGCCACGGGAAAGACCAAAGTCCTCTCATTGCATCAATTAAAAGCGTATTATTTTTTCCTTTGAGAGTACGTTTCGAACATTTAGGCATAATCTTTTCTTCCATATTCTTTATAATAATATATTGCATAGACGCTCCAGATCATATGTCGTCGTCTAATATTCTTGACTTGCATAAAACTAACAGTACCATATCCTTGACTTGCATAAAAGTAACAGTACCATAATGATTCTGAAAAATTACATGAGAAATTCACTCGTTTCTTTTTTGGTTCTTTTGCTTAATTGAAAGAAAAACTTCCTAGTTCTCTACCATATCCTTAATGCAATTTATTAAGTTTTAATACACATATATGCCTACTTATTACTACTGAATATAAACCCTTGAATTCTAATAATCAAGTTCTTTAGTGTGTCATTCGAAGAATCCGGGTTTGACCAGATCTAAAATTTTATTATCAAATATATCTATCCACATATATAAGTAAAATAAGTGTCATCTTAAAGGACAAATTAAAAGTGAGCATGTACTTACCTCGCATTCCTTCTCTTCATCTACGCCTTGAATAGTATTGAAGTCAGGATCCTAACAAATATAAAAAAATATTGAGTTCGAAAAAGCTGCAACTTAACTACATGTTTTTGCTATTGATTATCCCATGAATATGCACATAGAAATTAAAAAAAATACATGAAGAGCAAATCAAAAAATTCAGATTTGAAAATTAAAAAACGTAGAAGCAAACGTGATATATGTTATAGTATATCACTGAGAAACATATTTGAGGATACAATATGTTTGGTGCATAAATTCTTCAATCGAGTTTTGGTACTGATTATCCCATGAATACACACATGCAAATTAAAAGACAGAGTTACCAAAATAAATTTTTAATACCTTTTCATCTTATAGAACCTATTCAATCGAGAAAGTAGCGTCTAAATTGTAACGATCTGGTTCTTTCAAAATATTGCATTATTGATTTTTTTTTTGTTTAATTGATTCAATTTTTGCAGAAATCGTATGGTTTCTTGAATTTTTTATAGCAGTGGAAGATTTGAATTTAAGAACACTATCAATCGGAGAAATAGAAGTTGGGCGGCAGTTTGGTTTTGTGAGTTCATGTGCGTATGTTTCATGAGTTATGCGTGGTTGAGCAACTGTCCATTATCCTTAGATTGGGTTTTGTAGATAAAATTTAGATTTAAAATACATCACACATTTTAAAGAAAAATCACACAAACCCCACGTTTTGTTAAAGTGAAAGAGAAAGGAGAAGAAATGAACAGTAGAAAATGCGAAGTATTAATTACTCACCTGCAAAGTTTAAAGGAGAAACACTGGTATGAGATGCATAGTACAGAAAAAATACATCACGTGCCCAATAAATCATATATGCCAATATGCAGTGAAAGAGTAAAACAGATAAACAGTGAAAGCCAACCTGGATAACATTACTTATTGAGGATGAAGGATATCAGTGTGTGTGGAGTTTAAATACACATGGAAATAATTCGGCCAAAATTAAGGCAGTTATTTTTAAGACATTTAAACAGTTGGAGGTTATACGAAATATGAAATAAAGCACTTTTTTTTTTAAAAAAAAATTTAATGAAATACGAAATATGAATTAAATAAAGCACTTTTTTTTTTAAAAAAAAAATTACGGTCTTCATAGTTCAAAAGTAGATGATCAAATAATTTTTTAAAATGTATATTTTAAACTTAGTTAACTTTTAAAAGAAATAAAGCTGAAATTTGAATTAAATAAAGTTGTGTTAATTTTTTCTTTAATATGTATGTTTTAAACTTAGTTAACTTTTAAAAAAATAAAGCTGAAATTTTGAATTAAAGAAAGCTGTAATAAAAAAAATGGCTCTTCATGGTTCAAAGTTAAAGAGTTAAAAATATATTTTAAAATAAGTTAATTTGTTAAAAATAAAGAAATCTAAAATTGTGAACGATTTTTTTTCCAAATAATTTTATAGCTCCTATTTTTTTGGAGGATTTTCCCCTATTTCTTTGTAAATATTTCTTTATTTAAAATTATTTCTATTTTAAATTATTTTTTAACCTCCAACTTAGTTGGAGGTTTGTCCTAAAAGTGGACATATGTTCAATTATTGTTTTGACACTTGGCATAATAATATGGATTTGCTTCTCCTATTCTATATTAATAGATTTTTATATTTTAAATTTGAAATTAATTTTTATTGGGTCCCTGCCCATCTATGGCCCCAAACCGGGTTCGGTTGAGCTTCATTGGCGGGCTAACTTGGGTTGGATCTATGAGCCTCATTTTTAGGGAGAAATTCAAAAATAACCAGATTTACAAGTGGTCATTCAAAAATAGCCACAGTTTCAAAAGTAATCGAAATTCAACCACTTTTCATGTAAAGATAAATCTGAACGAAAACACTATTCAAAATCCGAAAAACACTACAGCATAATATACTGAAGTTCCAGCATAAGTATACTGAAACTCCAGCATATTATAATGGAGTTTCAGCATAAGTATACTGGAACTCCAGCATAATATATTGGAGTTCCAGTATAATATACCGGTCCAGTATAATATGCTAGAAGTACATACACAAGTGCTCCAATCTCCAATATATTATGCTGGAACTTTCCGCGTGTTGGAGTTCCAGCATAACATTGCTAGAAGTTTATACACATGTGCACTGATCTCCAGTATATTATGCTGGACCGGTCCCTGTTGCAGCAAAATAGTGGCTATTTTTCAATGACTTTGCAAACACTGGCTATTTTTAAATGACCAGTCTGAAAACTGGCTAGCCTGTGCTATTTTAACTCATTTTTAGATAGGCTAAAAAAACTTTAGCCCAATACTGCTCATGAATTATTTATATTCTATCAGTACTATAGTATTTAACTATGCTGTGATAATTTATATCAACAGAGAAAAGTCACCTAACAAGTTTCAGATTTTAATGTGTTTTCTAACCTATATTTTTAGGTTTTGCTCTGGGGAGTATCTTCAGCTTTAGGTACCCTCTTACTCCTCAAATAGCTGCAGAATACATAGCAATGAGAAAAAACGAGTACAATAAAAGCTTTTTGAGATAGGTTCAAAAGTTAAGCTCATTCTACTTTAGAATTTTCCTAATTATGTATGTGGCTTAATAAACTTAAGACCCATAATTAATACATCGTTGGCTTAGTTGATGGAAGTACCAGATTAAGTTACTCTATAAATTGGTCATCTCCTCACACATTAGTATTACCATTCTTATATTCTCTTTTCATCGCTAAAGCAGGCGATAACGAAAGATAGGACAAGGGGCGAGAAACTAATTTCAATTAACGCTTCCGATTCGCGATAATGACTTCCGCATCAAATAAGTTTTTTGTAATGTTTCTCTGTAAGATTGTCATATTAAAGATCCTGTATGCATTAAGTTAAGTTAACATCTACGCCAATGTCTATATTCCTTTTTAAATTTATTTTTCACTTTTTTCTAGATTTTGTGTCTTAAGAGCTAGCATAGGCTTAAAGGAACTTTAGAAATTTCTTTCATATATTTTGTTTAAAGTTAAGGGAAGGAATTAGGTACCGATAGAAACTAAGGGTCCACCAAACTATATAGATAATCAGGTTCTCTATTAGTTCACACAGAACACACGCACACTGCCGTAAGTAAATGACACAATGGAGTTTTACGTGAAAAACTCCCAGCTCACAAGTTTAAAAATCACGACCTACCCTTGTAGGATTTCAACTCCACTACTGAGCAAACTTTAGATTAAAACCTATTGTAACCTGGGAATTAACCTTTTAATCCCTCACTAACTTATAACAACTCTATTACAAAGCCACTTTGTAATAACTCTATTACAAAGGTTTACAACTCGACTAACTCTAGCCAAGACACAAACACAAAGGTTTATGATTTACAAAGGTTTCCTACACAATGCTTCTAACTAAGCTAAGTAGGAATTACAAGTAAAGTACTTTAACAAAGGTGCAACACAACTTAGGACATGTAATGACTCAATACAGGAAACTGGTCCTTCGTGATGTTGTTCTTTGTTCTTGATGCCCTTGATAATCACTTGCAAGATTGACACAGACTTGAGAGAATGCTTGATGGATTCTTGAATGTGCAAGTGTTTTGTTTTACCTTTGCTTGATGTTAATAATTCATTTGTGACATCAATTGAATCATGCAAGCAAATTAGGTAAAGGGCATTCCCCATAAAGTTGATTACTGCACTATTTTTGCACTATTGCGTGTGTAGGCAGCAACTTTATAGCTGTTGGGAGTTGACTTGTATGTCACCACGAGAACGGTAGCCATCTGTTCCCTCTATCGTTCCTTTGACTCTGAAGAGTTGAACCACATCCCCGACTAGAGACTTGTTGATCTTAAGTACTTGAGGATGTGTAACATGTTCCTTATCTGGTTCTTAACATTAAGTTTGTTAGATTATCAAAACATAACAGGGATACATATAACTTATCAATTTTCTCCTTTTTGATGATGACAAACTTATAATTGAAGTTCCGCCTAAGAACCAGAATGACAGTCGCATTTCCTGTATTCCCCCTAAATCTGTTCCCTATCTTGTTCCCCTCAATTATTTTTCCCTTTTTGGCATCATAAAAGGATCAGTAGCAAGCAATAAGCAAAAAGAAGTCTAGCTGGGTTAACTCATACCACATGTGTGCACACAATAATGACTAAAAACAGAGCAAAAGAGTAAAACATACACATTAAAAGGACGAAACTTTCATTAATTTTTGGAAATTAAACAGGGAGCAGTTCCATTGTTACCAAAACATCCACAAAATAAAAACAACAAAAAAGGGACCAGTCATTAACATCATTAAGACTAAAAAAGAGGACAGACACTAGGAATCTTGACACCGGGAAGGGAACATTTTTAGGGAGCACTAGAAGAAGAAGGCCTAGATGAAGAGGCAAGGGTTCTAAGAAGTTTGTTCATTCGAGCATTAGCTGACACCTGCTCGGTGAGCAATCTCTCCTTCAGGTCCTCAACCTGTTTCCCGAGGTCAGCATTTTCTTTTGTCAGACGGGCAACCACTGTGCTTTGAGAGCTGCTGGAACAAGGTGCCTCCTGAACTTGACTTAGCTGACCTTCGAGAATGGAATTCCTTGCCTTCAGCTTCCTTATCTCTTCAGTGGCACTGTTCTGAGCGTTGATCAGTTGAGAGATAGTAGATTTCTGCCAACCCCTCCACTTCTGTCATTGCACTCACACTCTTCTAGGGTGGTCTTGGAGAAGGTTTGTTTGCGAGTTCCCACCTTATCTTTTCCCAAAGGGACTTTGAAAAATTCAAAAACCTTAGTGAGGAGGAACCCGTAAGGCAGCCCATGATTACCATTCTTGAACTCTGCCACCTTCTTCATTTGTTCTATCATAAGACTAGGCAAATTTATAGTAGTGTAGCCATCCAATGCTTGTGAAGTAATGGGCCTCCTTTCTGCGCGTGGGAGCAAAACTTTGTTCACCAATTCAAACAATAGTTGGTATACTGGAAGGAGGGCCTTCTTGTATACCCTTTCCCCTAGCTGTATGGCCTTATCCTTCACGATAATATTTCTGAAGTTAGAAGAGCAGGTTCCCTTAATGGTGGACTGTGCCTCAGTAGGCACGCCCAAAATGGTTCCTAGTACAGTAGTGTTCATCACAAAATCAACACCATTCACTTTCAGACAAATATTATCATCCTCAACTGTGAAGAAGTCGGCATACAAACTACGCACTTCTGCCTCATAGACTTTGGGACTGTCACTAGTGAACAAGTGTGTCCACTGTTGGTATTCATAATGTCAGCCAATTGGCGCATTCCTGACATATCAAGAATATCAGGGGAAAATGTGCGGTCCCAAAGCACCTTCTGATTTCTCAAATTCTCCCTTTCCTCATCCCTGACCACATTCACTCTGGCCTTTTTAGAGGAACCAAGTTCCTCATTAGCACCAGCCTTTCTCTTTACTGATTTTCTTCCACTCTCTCCTTTGTCTTTAGATTTCATGTAAACCTTCTCAGCAGACTCCTAATCCACTCTTTCATCAGACTCCTCAACCACTCTCTCACCAGATTTTTCACCCTTAACCTTGCTCAAATCCTTTTGACTCACAGATGACTCCCTTTTGGACTTTGGAACAGTAGGTTTCTTTGAGGACTTACGAACCAAGGAACTAGGTTCCTCTCCTACCTCATCACCAACATCAACAACTAGTGCATGAGGCACTACCTTCTCGTTTACAACCTTTCCATCTTTCACCAATCTCCTCTTCTTCTTTCCCTTTTTCATTTTCCTTAAAACTGACTCAAGTTCTTCCTTCTTCTGCAACCTAGTGATAGGTCTCTTAGAAGTTGAACCCTAGGGAGGTGTCTTTCTACTCCTAGCAGTAATGTAACATGTAAGAGCCACATTGTCGTAGTCTTCTACACTACCCTCATTATCCTCCTCAGACAGAGATCTCATTTCAGGAGCAACAATTGATAATGGCTCAGTATAGAAGTGAGGAGAGGTAGCGAGATCAATACCGACCTGGGGTTCTTGTGGAGAACCGGGGGCTTTATCCCAAGTAGAAGCAGAGGGCTCTTCTTGGGTAGAGGGATCAGGTCCCTCAGTTGGTTCCCCATTAGTACTATCTGGTGCCAAGGTTTCTACAGGAACCAGTTCCCTACCCTCTCCTTGTGTACCAGCATCTTCCCCCTGAGATCCATTTGTTTCAGACATACCCTCATAGCCCCCAACCAGACTTCTCTCAGCAGCTATTGACAGTATATTTTCTATAGCCTCTTGTTCTTGCAACTCCAAAGTAAACTCAGAAGGAATAGAAAAGGCATTACCAGTAGAATCGGCAGTATTTTAGTCGATGCCTGGAGTAGACGTCGCAGAATTTTCTTTTACTGGTGGAATAGAGATTTCCTGATTTTCTTCTTCCGCCACTGTATCTTCTTCGACCATTTTCCAGCAAAACAGAAAGAGAGGTCACAGCCACAAATTTCTTGGGAGTCAAGGTTTTGCGACTCCGATGAGAACCAGTACTCGACTGGGTCAGAGAGGTAGGTGGTTGTGACTCGGTCATAGGGTTTGGACTAGTCAGAGTGGGGAGTATGGGCTCTGTCATCGGTGCTTCAACGGGTGAAGACACAGTGGGACGATGCTTGGAACATTTTGGGTTTCTTGATTTTCTAACATGGTGGAGTGTAGTGAGTTGAAGAAGAGAGTGTTTGGTTTGAAGAAGGAAAAGAGGATTTTGGATTTTTTGATGTGAACAGTTATGAGAGTGATTGTGAGAGGATTTATTTAATAGGGGTGAGGGACTGGTTAGGAATGGGTATCGATTTTGGGTAGTCGGATCGCTTCATAATGGGTGAGACGCTTGGGTTCAAAAAGCGAGAAAGAGAGAAACTGATAGTTTAATGACGTGGCACCGTTTCAGGCGTTTAAAAAATTGTGCATGAGAGTACAGAGGAACTACTAACATGTGTCAAGGGAACCAGGTTCCCTGACCGATTTTGCAAATGTAAGCCTCATCCTTTGACCAAAGTGTAACGCATTAGCTACTTGTTTGCCCTGTAATCGTCATGTGTGTCTACCTGTAACGGTATAGAGATGAGTTAGACTTTTCTAGAAAATACTTTTTAGCTATTTTTCCTGTACATTCCTTTCATAGCCAATCAACGAGGGAACAGGTCCCTAGCTAGATTTCATCAACCCTAGTGCCAAGCGATTCTTTTCAAAGTGCTCTATGCTTAGTGCTTTGGTGAAGATATTTCCAATTTGATCTTCTGTGCTGCAAAACTTCATGCAGATGTGCCCTTTCTCAACATTGTCTCTGAGGAAGTGATGTCGCACATCAATATGCTTTGTTCTCTTATGTTGAACTGGATTTTTTGCTTTGTTGAGAGCACTGATGTTGTCACATAGTAAGAGCACACAATCAGACAACAAGCCAAAATCTTCTAGCTGCTGCTTGATCCACAGCAGTTGAGCACAGCAAGAGGCAACTACCATATACTCAGCTTCATCAGTTGAAAGAGCCATTGAGTTTTATTTTCTTGTGCCCCATGAGATTATACACGAACCCAGAAAATATGCCATGCCAGAAGTGCTTTTCCTATCCACCAGATAACCAGCGTAGTCAGCATCAGCATACCACTACAAGAAAAAGTATTATTTGCGACCAATATTTAGGGACGAGTTAATAATCCCGTCTCTAAAAGTGTATGTATTAGGACGAGATTATATTGTGGTCCTTAATGTTGTATTCTATTGCGAAGGTATTAAATCTGGTCCCTAAAAAAATTAGTAACCGGTCCCAAATGAAATTAGTAGGCGCCAACCGGGGAGATGAGCGGGAGAGAGTGCCGCCCAATATAATATTAAAATATTGAAAATTATTATTTTCTAAAAAAAGGCGCCAAAACTAATATCCTAAAATTAAAAATTCCAAAAAAATTAAAAGAAACTCTCTGTTTTTCAAAAATAAAAAGTTATGCCCTAGTTTCTTAAACACACACAGAACTCGTCTGCCTCTCTATTGATCACCACTCAAGAATTTTGTTTTCTCAAATCGATTGTTGCGAGTTTGTTGCGATTTTGTTAGCTGGTGTATCACGGGTCTACCCAGTTTTCGACCTCCCTCGATTGCGAATCCCAGGTATGCCTCCTCTTCTGTGTTGCTCTATTTTGTTTTTTTCTCTAAATTGGAAATCTCTCTTTATTGCTTCGTTTTATTCGACTTCTTCTTCTTCCTCTTGTTCATCATCTTCTTCTTCTTCTTCCTCTCTAACATTAAATTTGATTTATGTGAAGTGTGTTCAAGTTTGTAGCGTGTGTCTGAATATTATGTTTCATACAAAGTGCATATCAGTTCTGAACAAGCAGATTGTTTCATGAATGGCTGTGTTGAGATTTAATTTTCATGTATTTGATGAAGGAAAAACAGGCAGACCATACAGCCATTGTTTAGTAACAAGTATAAGACAATACCCAAAAAAAGAAATTGATATTCCATTGCCTCCATCTACTGATCAAGTTAGGCAACGCAACCATAAAGTTGAAACAAGTAAGTTTTTTCAAATCTGTAATTAAAAATGAGAAAGCAACGTACTCTATTTATGTTGTAATTGCAGAATTTGTGGCTAATGAATGGTTATTTTGTCAATTATTAGAGCATTTTAAAATTTGACTGGTTATTCTAGTTAATTGTAGTTATTATGGTGAATGGTTATCAATGAATGGAGGGAGGAGAAAGGTTTGGGATATATGTAGCAATTCGTACAGTTACAAATTGGAAAAAAAAAATAGACACATAAGAATTTTTAGTATAAGTAACTAGATACTGGAAGGAAAAAGTAGGCAAGAAGTTATAGAAATTTCTTTCATTCTCATCTCCTATGTTTACCTCCTTCTTCCCTGTTTGTTTAAGCTTTCAGCTGTTTGATTCAAATTGCAGCTATTTGATTCCTATTGTAGTCGTTTGGTTGATCATTTGCTCTATAATCTATGTTTCTTTAGATTGGTATTGTTTCAGAATATTATGCCTTTCTGTTTCTTGAACCTTTAACCTTGACCAACACTATTTAAGTGAAATTTTGACAACAAGTTATTGCTTTCTTAGAATTTCTGCAAAGAAATTTCCCCGTTATTCGGTCAAGAAGATTAAGATTTATGGATGGGGGAATGGGTCCAACTTCCAGGTAATAGGGAAGTTAAATTTTTATTGAAACTGGGCTTACCAATCTATCCTGATGGAGAATCGGCAAAATACTTGGGTTTGGAGCTTGTTGAAAATGTGCGTGATTGACATACTATCATTGACACTTTTGCTTGTCTAATCTAATTATTTCTTTGTCTAATAAGAAACTGATGTTTTTGAAAAGGTCACTGTAATTGGTACACTTTGTTTTTGAAAAAATGGGAAACTGTCTTAACCTTAGCTGTGCCTTTCTTGTTGGTTGTCTCTTGTAAAGATTATTTGTTTACTGACAGATTTTCTCTAATTCGGAAGGCTCTAATTTTACTCATCGATATGCTCAACAAGTGCTTATATCTTGTTCAGTGACGCAGTTAGTCCTCTTGTTTTGCTGGTCATTTGTAGTACGAATGATGTCTTCAATATTATGCATTTGTGTGCATTATGTATTGTTTCCTATCATAGTATTTATTACCTTTACATTCAGTGTGGCATTATCTGTCTCTCATTTTGTGCCATCCCTTGTTTTCTTTATGTGGATTTGCAAGGGATCCTCTTTCACCTAAATGCATTAACTTTCTCTTGCCGTAACTTTCTTCACTTAACTCTTTCTTTAATGTTTGAAGTTGTGGTTTAAAATTATTTATTTCGGTCATCAACGATAACTATGGATCTCTTTTAGGTGAGTTCAACACTTTGGATGATCTCAATATTTGTTAAAACTGAGGATAAAAGTTTTGTATAGCTATAGTTTCAAAACTAGTAAATTGCAAGATGATTTTTGGTAGTTTGCAGTTTTAGGACTCTGTAGATAGTTGCAATATGTAAACTTCTTGCAACTGTTGGTCTTAGTCACTATGTCAACGAGTAGCCCTGTTATCCTTCTTCTATATGTTCGTTTCAGCTTGTTTCCTAGAAATTATCTCACGCAAAATTCAGTCCTCACTGTAAAATGTTAAGGCTTGTTCTACATATATCAAATTTTCACCTGGACTTCCCATATATAAGCTCCAATATAAGATGTTGGTACGCAATGTTGATATCATTGAGCTATCAGTTAATTAATTTCATATATAATTAAATGCCATATTTTTTCTAATATGATTTCTTGGGTCCAGGTGCTATAAGGAAGGAACGGGAGCAAACGCCTATATCTTTGTGCTCCTCTTTAGGGATTTCTGAAAATGAGGTGGGATCTTTCCATAAGAATGCAGTTTATGCTAATCAACGTATGCAAACTCCTCCTAAAAGCACAAGATCGAATTTTACCATGTCTTCTAATCAAAAAATGTGAACAATGGATAAAAACTCCTCGGTTCATAAGAAAGAGGCAAACCAATATTTTATTGTCTCCATCTAGTGATCAAGCTATGAAAAACTCCCAAACAGTTGAAACAGGTATGACATTTTGAATCCATGAGTTATTAATTTGTAAAACTAAATTTTGTTGCTATAGTTTTACCATTTTATCCAACTGTAGGTTCATCTAATCCCGAAAAGGTAAAAAGAGTTCGAGGTAGGAACAAGTGCAAAGAAGTTGCATCACCTGAAGTCGGACAAAAGCTGAAAGTAACCTTTTACAACAATCGAACGCTTGGAACAAATAGCAAACTATTTTCGAGGCACTTGGGCAGAATAGTTTGTGACCGCAATATATGTCCATTGGGAGTATCATCGTGGAATGATATTAAGCAAGAAAAGTTGAATCATATGTGGGCAGCTATTGAGGTACAATTGCGACATACTCTTTTTGTTCCCAGCAATATTGGATATGGTCCAGCATGCCTCTTTCTTGATGCTCTTTTTGTGATTTAGCTTGATCAGTGAGGTGCTGCAAACCTTGTGGAAACAGAAATGCAACTCTGTTTCAAGGCAATGTAAAACAGAGTTGGTTTATTTGTTTTTTCAAATTATTTCTGTTTATGCTAGTATTGACATTGTTGTCAACGTATACAACCATATGGAGGCAGTATAGAATTTTGAAGGAGAAGAAGCAATTCAACATGCTAGGGGTCAATCAAAATTCATGTTCTGGTGATGTGGACAGAGAATGTGGACATATTGTTGACATGACATACACAATGACCTATGTACATGTGACTTGTGAATTTATGCTCCAGTTAATGATAAGGACAAAGATGCCAAATATGGGCGCATATACCAGGGAACAGTGTGCTCTTTGGATCACTATGTTAGTCCTTTCGAGATGAAACTCCTATGTCAGTTTACTGATTCGGTGATTATACTGAAACAAATTTTGTGACTATGAATTAACTGCTTCTTATACTGAAACAAATTTTGAGACTATGAATTAACTGCTTCTTAAACTTGCACAATAAATTGCTTCTTAAACTAGCACAATTTTGAGACTACTGAAACTTGCTTCTTAAATTTTGAGCTTGATAAGTGCGGCACTGAAGTGTGTGTTTTTCTTAAGCATCCTAAGATTGTATTACTCCTAAGAGCCATCTCATCATGATTACTTGTTCTTTGAGGCTAAATAACTTTATTTTTCTACTTGAATAATTACCATTTATTAGAACAATATAACTTAATACCTACCTGCATAGGAAACCTCAACAGAGTTGTTTTATGCATCTCTGTTTCAAATTATACAACATCTCTATTTGAACAGTGCATTAACTAAATGGATATTTTGATTATTGTAGATCATTGTGATCATATCTTGGGATGTATGAAAGAGTTATGGAACAAATGGAGAGGACACTTGCATGCCAAATATGTGAAGGATAAGTCAATCCACCAGGCTCTTAAGAATATTCCAAAGGGAGTAGACAAGAAAGAATGTGAGTGGTTAGTGAAGGAACATTTTTCTTCAGAAAGTTTCCAGGTACGCCTAGTGATTTAATAGTCTATTTTGTCAAAGCATCTGTAGTTTGATTTAAGATTATTGTTTCACAAAGGCGAGAAGCAACAAAAATGCAGCAAACCGATCTAAGTTGAAGATGCTTCATCATATTGGTAGCAAGCCTATTCGAGAGATAATATATCAAAAGGTATAATGATACTACGAGGTATTTTTGCACACACATCGTCCGAATAACTTGAAATTTTGCACAAACATCGCAAACCTAAAACCCAACCAAACCACGTCCGAATAACCTGAAATTTTGCACACACATCACAAATCACATAACGTAGCTACTGCAACTCTCGGAATTCCATTCCGACCCCTATATCAAAATCTCGCCTATCAATCGTAAATCGCCAAAATATCAACTTCGCCAATTCAAGCCTAAATCTACTCCAAGCCTCCAAAACCCGTTCCGATCACACTCCTAAGCTATAAATCACCTCCTGAAGCTAACTGAACCATCGAAACTCAAATCCGAGCCCTCTAACACATAAGTCAACATCCGGTTGACTTTTCCAACTTAAACTTCCTTAAAAGAGACTAAGTGTCTCAAACTTCACCAAAATCAATCCGAATCCTATCCGACCAACTTGATACCAAGAAACACGGTTAACAAAGCATACAAAAGCAGAAATGGGGGAAACGGAGTGGTAACTCATGAGACGACCGGCCGGGTCGTCACACAAAAAGAATGAAAACTCCATATATTAACATTATGAAGGAAACATGTAATGTAGTCTTACTTTCTTCAGTCTCCTCAGTAAAGAATCTATCAGAAATATAAGAAAATAGTTCTGGCTCTTTTGTACACTCAGGTTGCTCATCGATAAGATAATCCATCTTTTGTGATCTGCTTTTTCCAGTCTCCAACTTCGGATTCATACGTTTGTACAGCATACTTTTTTATGAATGTCTCTCACACCTAGACTCTGAAGCTGATTTCCATCTCTCCATCTCTAGCTCAGCCTGCTTTCTCTTAGCTTTTGATAATTTGATCTCCTTTAAAAGCATTTGTTTCTCTGCTGTATCCAATTTGGATTGCTTAAGACTGACAAAATTTGATCTTTCTGGTCCAAGTCCTTGCGCATTTTAACTAGCTCCATCGATAGTTTTTGAGTCATCAAGATCGACTTCTCCTTTTGTTCCAGCGAGGAATTAAGCTCTTGCTTCGCTACTTCAGCTTGTCTGAGGGCGCGCCCCATCTCCGCCTCAAGCTGTTGTTGATTAGACACCAATTCAATGAATGTAGTCTTGTGTTTAGAGATCTCATTAGTGTGCCTCTGAGCATCAAACTTAGCTACTATAATCAAGTTATTGACTAATAAAGGAGAAATATATGATAAGGAATTAGGCTATGGTCACCATGTTGTTATACTTATGATGTATTTTACTTGTTCTATTATGCATCATAGGTTAAGGTTTTTGTATGGAAGTAACTCATAGGTTATAACAGTTCAAAAGAAAGTTTGAGAAGGAAGTCAAAATCCAAGAACTGGAATGGATAAGGCAGGGGATAACATTCTTGTAGATTCCATGGTTCTGAATTGACAATGTCAAATGAACTAAATAAATACATGCTTTCTAGACTTATTTTCCTTGATATTTTTTCAATGTGATAGTATTAGCACTAGTATAGTATTAGCACTAGTACGGTACCCTTTTCCCTTTGTTTGCTATATTCGCATGTCTCATTCCGTTGTTACTTGCCATCGATAATTCCATAGTTTGCTAGCAGTACTTCGTTCATATTCTCGTTTACTGCCTTGGAATTAGTTTTCTAAATATGTTATCTTGTGATTACTTGTTATCGGTACCCCTTTCATATTCTCTGTTGCTATCTTCGATTTTATTTTTTAATTATTTGTCTTGCTATTAGGAAAGCTTCAGGATTAACATTCATGAAGATAAGAGTAGAAAGGTCTTGTAATAATACTGCCAAGTAATATTACTAATACAAGAACTACAATCTTTTGACACAAGCTTCAGGTTTGTGGAACTTGACATCTTCACCCAGGAACCAATAGTGATAAATTTTGTAGAATTTAAGTGATGAAGTCTACATGTTTTAACAATAGTAAGTCCAGGAGAAAAGTGACTTACTAACAATTTACAAATCCCCGATTCGATTCTTTTATCGGATCGGAGTTTGATTTACCGTTCCAAAACTTTTCTAATTAATTTTCTTATATTCTTGTAGCAATGTTGATGTTGGTGGATAACACTTGATGAATTTAGACTGCTTATGGGGTAAGCGATTTAACCATTGCTAGTGTAAATTTACATATATTATTTATTCATCGTCTTTTCAAAATTTTTACTTACAGGTTTTGAAGATTGAAGCTACAAGTCAAGATGAAAGTTTAGAAGAAACACAACTTCATTATTATTTTGCTAGGAATGTTATGTAAAACATGATATCATAGCCTAGCTCAGGATGTTAGCTAATTTTTTTTTTGTTAAGGTGTTGAGCAAATATTGAAACTATATAACATCATGGGATGTTAACTGTGTAATTAATAGCTTTTTTATATAGCAATTTGACATTTATTGATAAGAATAACGTTTTTGTGACGTCAAGCTTTAGGACTGCTTATGGGTAATAAAAGACCAGAAATACGATCGTTAAAGTTACTACAATTATTTTAAATAGCCACCAGTGCTGCACGTCTCTAAAAGACAATCTACGACCAGTTGAAGGTTGGTCGCCAAAACTGGTTAACGACCGAAAAATATATATTTTCCATAATATATTTATCGTCTATTAGGGAGGAGAATGCTGATCGCAAAAATAGCTTAACGACGGGCAAATATATATTTTTCATAATATCTTTATTATCTATTAGGGAGGAGAAGGCTGGTCGCTACAACTTTTTAACGACGGGAAAATATATATTTTTCATAATATATTAATTGCCTACTGGGACGAGATATGTTGTCTCTAAATGTATTTAGCGACTAGATATTTTGTCCGTCGCAAACAACAATTAACGACCGGGTTTCTGAACCCGTCGTTATTGACCTTTTGCGTCGGAAGCTATTACGACGGGTGGCGACCAGTTTTTTCCCGTCGTAATTGCTCTATTAGGACCACAATTGGATCTTTAGGGACCAGATTTCTCTTCCTTAAAGGCCATTTTTCTTGCAGTTGTCGACGCCCCCTTTTTCTCGCGAAATCGGGTCTACGACATTTGGGAAGACAACTCTATTCCCGTTTGGGATTTGGGTTTTTGGATTTGAAGAGTCGCCACCTAATGATTAAGTGCATCAGGACACTAAGGGTTTTTGAGTTGGAAAACCAGAGTTCGGGTAAGGGCTAGAAATTATCTCGAGGGGAAGGTGTTAGGCACCCCTAAAGATCCACTAGTGTGGTTCTCGGCCATGTTATATTGTGACTTTAAATACAAGCAACAAGTAGGCAAACAAATACAAAGGGGTTTTCACATAATAGTTGCAAGAGATTAAGGAAGTTAAAGAAACTGAATTTGATAGAGGAAGCAGTTTTGAAATCTTAATAAAGGAAGAAATTTCATATAGTTGTAGCAAGTTAAAAGAAGTTTTAAAAAAAGCTGAAGTTTGGCAAAAAAGTAGTTGGAATTCTGAAAATAAAACGTGTAAATAAGGGAAGGGGTCCTAGGTTTATACATAATATGGATCACTCCACACAACACCCGGTAACCGTTTATACGCGTGATGTTATCGCGTGGTCATCATATCCATATCTACCCGTTCCCACCCCGTTAAGGTATTAAACGCGGAATGGTCTCGTTTTACCTATTGCATGCTATTACCCGCCCCATCTTATCAGTCCCGGAGGCACTTAGGACCACTAATCCTAAAGGGTAGGACATTAGGCTGATTGGTTTCAAAGGATAAAAATCTAAGGCGACATACAAAACATATACTGCGTGGTGGGGAAGCATGTAGACATATAAAGGCTCATATATACCTCCTCAAACAAAGCACATAAATAGCATGACATAAACACAATTAAGGTCTCAAAAGATAGAAGCAGTTAAACTTGGTTTTGAAAACGAAGCAGTAGCAATAATAGCACGATTCTGGGCAGAGATGAGTAACCTAGTAAATAAAATCAGAAGTTCAATAAAAGTAAGTAGGTGCATCATTTCAAAATCGTTTTCAGCAGAGTTTTGTTTAAGAAAAAGCTGAGTGAACTTCAGAAAATCAAACAAGAATAGGAATGACAGAGTTGAAACTTAAAGAAGTTGGTTGGTTTTAGGCTAATAGAAACACAATTGATCAGTTCTTAACGGGCCTAAGGTTTGCCTAGGCGTCATTACACATTGCCTGATTATTTATAAAGGAATGGACTCACCTATTTCGATTCTGATTTATAAAGGTACGCGTGATACAGCGTTTGCAAAAAAACATTTCAAACTACTTAGCCATATTTTAACAAAGTTATTAGCTAAACGTGAATTAACTACTGCAACTCGAGCGAGTGAGAAGTCCTATGGGCAGGATATCTAATGCACATATGAGTTCCTAAGAACATGATTTCTAATATCCCAATGCAGTAATGACAAGTTATTTGGCTTGTTGTTAATTATTGCCGGTTATTAACTGATCGCAGTTACATGATGAGCGTAATGACAGTCTGAAAATAAAGAACCTAAAGCAGGATCTCTAATGAATGAGATGCATGACCTATACAGGTTGTCTATTGCGCAAATAAATAAATAAAAAACCTATAAGCATGTTTTCTACCCATGATTTATACTAAGCATGCATAGCCCTCCCCCATATTCACTATTCACCCCCAATTGTTTGTTTACAAATTATTACAAACCAGTAGCATCTGAATTACAATACTAAAGAACAGAAAAATAAGAAGCTATGCTATAGGGAGCCTTCAATCAGGCCCAATCTTCCAATCTCAAACCCCTTCGAGCTTACAGCCTTTGCCATGGTCTAGGTGCGGTATCACGACCCTAGTTTACCGACTGTGAACATGTCATGACGGCACCTAGTCCCCACGACCAGGTAAGCCTAATATTGTGGAAATATAATAATTGCGGAAAAATAGAGGAAACCAAATTAAATACTAAAAGAAACTATACTGAATGCCTCTCGGCATGTACAACTCAATATCACAGTTCAAAACAATCCCCAAAACCTGGAAACTCACGGGCAACACAGGCTACAGAAGCGAAAAGTAAAGGCTCCAAACTCCAGAATATCTAACAACCGGAAGAAGAAAAACTAAGTACTAGAGATAGAGTAAGAGGGAGACTC
>NW_017671451.1:249320-251035 GCF_001879085.1 Nicotiana attenuata | reverse complement strand
ACCTAGACATTTTAGAAGAATGCAGGATAGGTGCAGTGTGGAATACCAGCCTTGTGTGTCAAAGTTCAGTGAGCACTCAGGGGTACTCAAAGCAATGCTCACACGAAGGGGGCGGAACCTATTTTCTAAGAGTAGTGTGACGTGCAGAAGAAGTATTTAAAAGAAGAGTTTTAAGGAGACAAGTGGTTTGTTTAGAAAGAAACAACAGAAATAGTAGCATAAGATTGCATACAATGATCATGAGGAAAGGGAGCAAATAGATCACACAATGCTAAAAAGGGATGCAGGTTTAATGAACAGGACTACACAGAATCATGGGATTCAGGGGACTGGTAAGCAGCAAAGTTAGGCATGCTAATGTGTGACAACAGGACATAGGCATAGCAAATAAAATTAGGAGTAAACAAAGTCAGACTTATCATGTAAATCAGAAGACATGGTGAAGTATTAAAGCAAAGAGTCAATCACACATTGAGCAAGAGAAGCATAAGGAGAAGAAAATTACAAAGATAATGAACTGAAACAAAAATAAACACATTGGTGTGAGACTTGAAAAAATAATCAGGACACACCAGTAAAAGAGCAAAAGCAGGATGCAAAGATAAAGGAGTAGCACTATATTAGCCTTGGCTTTCAGCCGGCTAATAATAAACAGGAGCAAAGAATAGTAATAGAGCAAGAGAGCAAGAGAGAATGCAGATTTGAAAGTATTCAGTGGTGTGTAAGTCAGAGGACTGTTGTGTGTTTGTGTAAAAGACTTAGGGTATTTATAGTTGAAAGTAGGGGGGAGGGTAAAATAAGGTAAAAATCACAGAAATATGTTAATTGAAGAACTTGGAATCAATTAATCAAAGAATCAAGGAAGTACTCCCATTAATTAAGGGAATCAAAATCAAACAAAAATATTCAGCACCATATAAGGCAAGTAGGGAAAAATTAGTGTATGAATAAATAAAGAAAAAATCGAGATTCAGTATTGCACATAGTAGCCAATTAAGACCAAATTAAGGAAAATTCTAATTAAGGAAAGGCTTAAAGGAACAGAGTACTATAACAAATAAGGTAACAAAACCAATTGATTCAAACGGGCGAGCAGAATGCTAGGGTTTTAAAAAAAAAATTTTTGAATTACCAATCAATCAAGGAAAATCAGAATCAATCGTGTGAAGTCATGATTCTGCATTTTAACATATAAATAGAGGTGAATGAACAAAAGTAGCGAGCCAAAATTAGCTATATAGACAGAAGGGGAACAAGAGATGAACAAACACAATCACTCAGAGCTAGTAGAAACAAGTTAAGATTCAGCAGGACATATTCGAAGCATGGTGACCATGAAACATTAACAAGAGTCAAGGGACATCAGGCTAACACACACAATCAAACAAAGGAGCATGCTAAACACATAGAATCAGAGTAAAGAGAATCGTGCTAACACGCATAATCAGACGAAGGCACACGCTAACACATAGAGACAAGGCCAAGAAAACTTAGCTAAACACACATAGTCAAGGCAAAGAGTCATGCCAACACCCATAATCAAACGAGTAAACATTTTTAGAAATTAGGGTTTTTAGCAGAGTCAAATTAAAACAGTAAGAGCATAGAAATAGGTCAGAATAAACAAAGAAAAGATTTAATCATAAAGAAAATCAGTTGAGAGCATGCGTAAAAGAAATCCAAGAAACCCTAATTTTCAAAGAAAGTAAAAAAAA
>NW_017671451.1:219111-241569 GCF_001879085.1 Nicotiana attenuata | reverse complement strand
TGCAGGGGCATTGGTCAGCCCAAATGACATGACAAGGAACTCGTAATGGCCATATTGAGTCCTGAAGGCAGTCTTCGGGATATCTGTCTCCCGAGTCTTCAGCTGATGGTAACCTGAGCGCAAGTCAATCTTAGAAAACACCTGTGCGCCCTGAAGCTGGTCAAACAGATCATCTATACGAGGCAAAGGATAACGGTTCTTCACTGTAACCTTGTTCAACTGGCGGTAGTCAATACACATGCGCATAGAACCATCCTTTTTCTTCACAAACAAAACAGGAGCACCTCACGGTGAAACACTGGGTCGAATAAAACCCTTGCCAAGCAATTCCTGCAACTGATCCTTCAACTCCTTCAACTCAGGAGGAGCCATACGATACGGAGGAATGGAAATGGGCTGAGTGCCTGGCAACAGATCAATTCCAAAATCAATGTCTCTACCAGGCGGCATGCCTGGAAGATCAGCTGGAAATACATCGAGATAATCCCGTACCACTGGAACAGAATCAACAGAAGGGGTATCAACACTAACATCTCTCACATAAGCTAAATACGCGGCATACCCCTTCTCAACCATGCGCTGAGCTTTTAAGAAAAGAGATAAATCTACTGGGAGTGTGATCTAAAGTACCACTCCACACAACACGCAGAATACCTGGCATAGCCAGCGTCACGGTCTTGGCGTGGTAATCAAGAATAGCAAAATGGGGCGACAACCAGTCCATGCCCAGAATAATGTCAAAATCCACCATATCGAGTAACAATAAGTCTGCTCTGGTCTCAAAATCACGAATAGTAACCAAACATGACCGATAAACGCGGTCCACAACAGGAGAATCTCCCACAGGAGTAGAAACATAAACGGGGCACTCAAGAATCCCGAGGCACACCCAAATGCAAAGCAAAGTAAGAAGACACATAAGAATAAGTAGAGACTAAATCGAATAGAACTGATACACTTCTATAACAAACCACGACAATACCTGTGATGGCAGGATCGGAAGCAACAGTCTCGGTAAGGGTAGGTGGGGTAGCAACTGGGGTTGTAACAAAAGCCTGAGAACCCTGCGAGGCGCGCTGTGGCCGAGAAGTCTGTAGAGGTGCACTCCTCCCAAGTCTAGGGCAATACCTCACCACATGGCGTATGTCACCACACTCAAAGCAACCTCGCGACTGGCGTGGCAGTGGGAACTGTGCGGTACGGGTACTCCGAGACCCCTGAACAACCTTGTGTGAAATCTGAGATGCAAACTGAGCTGGCTGACCCATAAAACCTCTACCATGCCGTACTCTCTCTCTAAAATAAGGACCAGTATATCTCCCGGGTCTACGAGGTCTACTCACCCCTCTATACTCTCCCTCCTGACCTCGTCTGTCCTCTCTCTCCTGGACCCACCTGTCTCCTACTTGGCGAGAGGCCCTCACCACCCGCTGAACTGGGACCACAGGCTGTGTCGCCGTGACGCCTGGAACCTGACCCCTGGGAACTTGCTGCTCTGGAGTGGGGGAGGCGGGAGTCTGGGTCCCTCCCCTGATCTGTGAAGTAGTCGGTACAACCTGGATCAATCCCGCCTGAATCAACGTACCAAACATGCTCAGGAACTGCGCCAAAGTCTCCTGAAGAGTTGGAGTAGTAGTGGCAGTAGTAGGCGTGCCAGGTGTCTGGGCTCCGGCTGGATCTGCTAGTGGTACCTCGACGGCAGCTCGCGCAGGTGCTCTGGCTGCACCACGTGCGCGTCCTCGGCCTCTACCCTGGCCCCGGCCTCTGACGGTTGCAGTAGGGGGTGCGGGTGCCTGATCATCACGAGTAGCACGTGTCCTCACCATCTGTGAGAGAATAGAAGGCAGAAGTTTAGGATTGTGATGTCAAAATTCTCGTACGACAGGGAATCAAATGAAGTGAAATTTTTCCTAACGGTTACATAGCCTCTCGTAGATAAGTACAGACGTCTCCGTACTGATCAGCGAGACTCTAATAAACCTGCCTGTGTCCCGTGACTCCTATGAACCTAGAGCTCTGATACCAACTTGTCACGACCCTAGTTCACCAACCGTGAACATGTCATGACGGCGCCTGGTCCCCATGACCAGGTAAGCCTAACATTTGCGGAAATATAATAATTGCGGAAAAAATAGAGAAAAATCAAATCAAATATCTAAAGGAAACTGTACTGAATGTCGCTTGGCAAGTACAACTCAATATCACAAGTCTAAAACAATTCCCAAAACCCGGAAACTCACGGGCAACACAGGCTACAGAAGTGTATAGTAAAGGTTCCAAACTCCAGAATTTCTAACAACCGAAAGAAGGAAAACTAAGTACTAAAGATAGAGTAAGAGGGAGACTCGTCGGTCTGCGGACGCAGCAGATCTACCTCGAAGTCTCCGTAGTCCTCCTGCCTCACTGATAGTGCGCCTGAGTGGAGGTACCTGGATGATCTGCACATGAAAAACATGCGCAGGAAGGGCATGAGTACACCACAGCGGTACTCAGTAAGTGCCAAGCCTAACCTCGGTTGGGTAGTGACGAGGAAGGTCAGGCCCTACTGAGATAAAATATAATAATAAATTAACAATATGAAAAACTGACAATAATAATGAGTACAGCAGTGAGATAAGACGGGTTAAACAAGGCAATATCAAATACACAGAGAACGGAACAACCACAGAATAAGTACAGCTCAATACCAATGGTAACAATGAGGATCTCCCAGGATACCGTCCTGTAGTCCTTTTCTCAACTGTCTAGTGGATCTCCCGGGATGCCTTCCCGTAGTCCATCATATGTGTATATCCGAAGGATCTCCCGGGATACCGTCCCGTAGTCCAGCTATCAACGTGCAGGGGGATCTATCGGGAATCTAACCCGCAGTCCCAAAGTAAATGTGCAGGGGGATCTATCGGGAATCGAACCCGCAGTCCCAAAGTAAATGTGCAGGGGGGTCTATCGGGAATCGAATCCGCAGTCCCAAAGTAAACAAACAAGGGGGGGAGCTACCGGAATCCCACATCCGTAGTCCCAATGTAAATACCCAACCACAACCAGAAGATATTCAGAAATGAAGTACAAAAGGCAAACATCAGGTAGTACTAGCCTAGCATGTTTCGCGTAGTACAGTCAAGGCAACTTAAACAATTAGGCAATTTAAATCAACTAAACATGCTTTTCTAATCTAACACAGGTTATAACTACAAGTAAAACAAGGCAAATATGAAGGAAACTCAGTCTCAATATCTTAAGTAAAAACCGGGTTTTTCAACAATCAGCTCAAGTACGCGCTCGTCACCTCACGTACAAGGCACTCAATTACCACATATCAAATCCTAAGGGGAAAGGTCCCCCACACAAGGTTAGACAAGCCACTTACCTCGAACCGGCTCAAAATCAACTAGAAACCACGCCTTTGCCACGAGTATCCGACTCCAAATGGCCCAAATCTATTCAATTCAATTACATATCGTAAATAATATTGCAAACAACTGATTCCACTATTAAATTTAGAGCTAGGGCGTGAAAATAGGTAAAATGACCAAAATGCCCCTCCAGCCATCGTCTCGGAATCGAATAATTTTTACGTTTTCAGAACCCTCGTACTCTCACGAGTCTAACCATATAAAAATCTCCCAAATCGGAGGTCAAATGACCCCTCAAAACCCCATAGTTAGGTCTAAGAAGTTTACCCACTTCCCATTCAAAAACACTAAATTAAAGGGTGAATTTGCGATTAGATTAATGGATTTTAGTCATAGGAGAGTAGAGAATCGTTACCCGGTGATTGCCCTTGAAAAACCCTTGTAATTGCTCCCAAATCCGAGCTCCAAACCTTGAGTTTTGATATAAATGGCAAAACCTCGTTTTTGAAATGTTAAGTACTGTTCAGGAGTCTAAAGCATCGCGAACGCGATAGGAAGCACGCGTTCGCGAAGAAGGAAAATATCAGGGCCCAAAAATGCCCTTCGCGATCGCGAAGGGAGGAGCGAGAACGCGAAGGCCAGGGGATCAAGAACTACGCGAACGCGAAGGCCAGGGGATCAAGAAATAAATATTTTTTTTTATTTATATTATGACGACTGATTCGGTCGGTAAAATTCCGACCACTTTGGTCGGAATTTTGAAAATAATTTTTGAGCGTTCCGATTACTTTGGTCGGAATTCACCAACGGATACGGTCGAAAATTATTTTCCGACCAACTATTTTCCGACCGACCAATTTTGGTCGGAAAGTAATCAGAAATTCGTGATTTCCGACCGACCTCCGACCCTTTTGGTGGTCGAATTTTAGCCATTTTCCAGTAGTGAGAATCACTGAGCTAATGTGTAAACCTAATACTTTTCGTTAAACCAATTAAGATAAGGAATCTCATAACAAAGAGAACCGTTAAACTTGTTATAAATTAGATCAAACTTTAAATTCTAAACGGATTTCAGACTAGAGAAAATGTATAAAGAACTCGCAATAAATGGAGCCAATAACAACGATGCCCTTTTTCACTTTTTGATAAAAATCTGTCTTGACTTATTATGATAAACCAAATGGTTTCAGCATCATTTCTCAAAAGAGAAACATAAATTAGAGCTCGATTGAAATAGAAAGACTCAGTTATATCGTTGGAAATGATGATAAATATCAAATATTGAAATTTAAAACGATAAATTGTCAAATGCTAAATTAATCAAGAAAAAGAAATGGATGAGAATCATGAAGTGGCAGGTTCAAATCTCAGTAGAGAAAAAAGTATTAGGTTATTTATACTTTATCTAAGTCTGGGTGAAAGAGTTATTTGGTACATGTGTTTGTGGGAGATAGCAGATAGCCGATAAAATTAGTCGAGGTACGGAAGCTGTGACCCGAACATCAACATTAAAAAAAAAGAGTATAAAGTAAATGAAACCATACACACAAGTTGTAACAACCCGGCTGGTCGTTTTAAGAATTAACGCCATCCCCTATTAACTGATTTCCCCGTGTTCGTTTCTGCTATGTGAGTTGCCGGGAGGATTCGTTTTTGAGTTTCGGAGTGTTTTGGGACACTTAGTCCCTAAATGAGAGCTTAAGCTTTAGAATTTGGACCGTAGTCGGAACAGTGTGAAGACGGCCTCGGAATGGAGTTTCGTCGATTCAGTTAGCTCCGTAGGGTGATTTCGGGCTTAGGGGCGTGTTAGGATTGTGTTTTGGAGGTCCGTAGCTTATTTAGGCTTGAAATGCCGAAAGTTGAATTTTTAAAGTTTCTGGTTTGTTAGTGAAATTTTGATATCGGGGTCGGAATTTGATTCCGAGAGTTGGAATAGATCCGTAGTGTTAAATGTGACTTGTGTGCAAATTTTGGGATCAATCGGACTTGGTTTGGTTGGTTTTATCATTGGGTGTAGGATTCTTGAAACTTCAAGTTCCTTAGGCTTGGATTGGAGGGTGATTCGTGAATTTAGCATTGTTTGATGTGATTTGAGGGTTGGAATGAGTACGTATGATGTTTTAGGATTGTTTGGTATGTTTGGTTGAGGTCCTGGAGGGCCTCGGGTGAGTTTCGGATGCTTAGCGGAGTTGGAATTAGACTTAGGCTATTTCTGAAGTTGTTGCTTCTGGTATTTTTGCACCTGCGGTGAGGAGCCCGCAGTTGCGGTCCGCAAATGCGAGAGAGTGAGTCGCAGGTGCGATTTTGGCACTACTGGCCATTGACCGCAGATGCGGTTATTGGACCGCAGAAGCGGACCGCATCTGCGGAGAAAGGAGCGCAGGTGCGATTTATGGCCGTTTAATGAAATCTCGCAGGTGCGAGTCCCCAGCCGCAGAAGCGGGACCGCAGGTGCGGTCCCATGATCGCAGAAGCGGAAATCGCTAGGCAGATACAGAAAATTTGAGGGTTTGAAGCTCATATCACCAAATTTGATTTTTAGCTCGGGAGAAGGCGATTTTGAGAGGATTTTGAAGAGGAAATTAGTGGGTAGCGATTCCTTATCCCTTTCTAGTTGTATTCCATTAATCTAATCTTAGTTTTGTCATTTAATTTCAGATTTGGAGTGAAAAACTGGGAGAATTGAGGAAAAGTTTCCCAACTAAAATCTGAGTTTTGAGGGAGATTTTGGCGTCGGATTTTGATGATTTTTGTTCAAGTGTTCTTGTGAGTGAATGGGTGTTCATAATCCGTAACTTTTACCCGATTCTGAGACGTGGGCCCGGAGAGAATTTTTGGGCGTTTTTCTATTTTATTACCTTAACTTCGATTTCTTTAGCTAAATTAGTTGTTTGTAGTTGTATTTACGTTATGGAATTTATTTGATTAGATTTGGGCCACTCGGAGTTGGATACTCGTGGCAAGAGCGTGATTTCGGATGATTTTGAGCCGGATCGAGGTAAGTGGCTTGTCTAACCTTGTGTGGGGGAACTCCCCTTAGGATTTGGTATTGTTGTTATATGAATGCCGTGTACGTGAGGTGACGAGTGCGTACACGTGCTAATTGTTGGAAAATCCCGTTTTCATTAAGTAAATATTTGTGTTTCCTTTTTGTTAAATACTACTTGTAATTAAAAGCTTACTGTTTAGTTTAGGAAAGCATGCCTAAGTGACTCAATTGTCCACCTGCTTAAACTGTTACTTGAATTTTGTGCAGCATGTTTAGAATAGAATTATCTTTTTTCTTGGTACGAATTGGGATAGAACTGTATATTCTTCTTGAGACTCTTGTGTGTTTACTTTGGGATTACGGGACGATATCCCGGGAGATCCCCTTGCATGTTAACTTTGGGACTGCGAATCGGTATTCCGGGAGATCCCGCTGCACATTTATATTTGGGACTACGGGACGACATCCCGGGAGATTCCCCTTGTATTGGGTATTTACTTTGGGACTATGGATTGGTATTCTGGGAGATCCCCATGCATATTACGATTTGGGCTACGGGACGATATCCCAGGAGATCCTCTGGACATTTACGTTTGGGACTACGGGAGGATATCCTGGGAGATCCCCTGTTGCTATCTTTGTGTACTGAGTTACATCCTTTCTGTGATTTTATTCGTTATTGACTGTTAGTATTTTAATTATATTGCCGCATTTCATACTGTTTTATCTTGTTTTAAATATATAACTAGTAGGGCCCTGACCTTCCTCGTCACTACTCGACCGAGGTTAGGCTTGGCACTTACTGGGTACCGCTGTGGTGTACTCATACCCTTTCCTGCACATGTTTTTCGTGTGCAGATCCAGGTTCTTCTGCTCAGCCGTTCTACCAGTGAGGCAGGCGACATTAGAGACTTCGAGGTATATCTATCGCGTCCGCAGATCCAGAAGTCCCTCTCTATTCTTCCCTTAGCTTTAGACTTCCTGTATTTGCTTTTGATTAGACATTCTGGAGATAGAACACTGTGTAGTTTCTAAAGCTTGTGATTTCATGAGATTCCGGATTTTGGGAGTTTTGTTTTAGTTTTGAGAGTGTGTATTGTATATGCCGAGCGGCATTTCAAACTCTTTTATTATGTTTTAAATCGTAACTTGCCGGTTTCGCATTTTATTTCCTTTTTCCGCAATTTGTTAGGCTTACCTAGTCGTAGGGACTAGGTGTCGTCACGACAGTTCACAGAGGGAGAACTTGGATCGTGACACAAGTGATATAACAAGCCTTTCTAGCAAAAAAAAAAAAAAAGATGAGAAAAAGAAATTGAACAGATTATCAAAGGACATGCGATCAGAATATGATGTTTTTTGGTTTGACTATTCACTATCCGATATCCAATGGTCCGGAAAATCGTGATTTATGCCGCGTAAGGACCATTTAGGAGTAATCCATATACCAAGAATTTTTGTATTCTCAATATTCGAACATGAGAATTGAGATCTCTACCTAAGAGTAAAAAAGTGAAAAAGTCTCGTCCATCCCACCATAATTCACATACATAGTTGTATGTGGATAAGAGTTTGGAGAGTGACATTAATATACTAATGGATTTATTTTTTATACACCAATAATATAAGAAACAAATTATAAGTATATTTTAATTTATTGTTGCAATTAACCTGCCTTACATATGTAAATATTGAACTATAAAATAATGTGGTAGCTGAAATTAATAAGTTAGTGCAGAATTGACACATGGTTATGGCAATGAGATGGTTAGATGATAGAAAGAACCACTCACCCCCAGCCTTTTAGTGGGTCCCACCCGAATCAAATCCTCTCTTTTTGTTTGATACTGTGTAAATTATGCATGACAATAGAGAGACAATTTATTGATTTTAAGTTTTAAAAAAAAAGTTTGTTGAAATGATATTATATAATTAAGTTAAATTATGCGTAATAATACAAGTTATGTGCATTGATATAATTATTACTTTTAAGTTATCTGTAATAATACAGGAAAACTGAAAATACAATACATAATCAATTACATAATGTGATAACCCGATAGGTCATCTTATGAATTAAAATCAAATTCTATATTTCGAAGCCTTAAAAACCTTACTTTATTCGTCATCGATTTGCATGCGCAGTCCGAAAGTGTTTCCGGGAAGCTTTTATGTTGAAAATTGATAAAAATAAGGAATTTTGCTTTAAAACCTCATTTGACTTGACTTCGGTCAACATTTTTGGTAAACGGACCCGAACTTGTATTTTGACAGCCCCGGTTGATCCGTATCAAAATATCGGACCTGGGCGTATGCCCGAAATCGGATTCGGAGGTCCCTAGCCCAAGTTATGAATTTTTGTTGAAAATTAAAAGTTTGAAAAATTATTTGTTTTTCAGAAATTAGTGATGTTTGATCTCGTTAGTATCGGGTCCGTATTTTGGTTCCGGAGCCGATACAGGTCCAATATAATATTTTTGACTTATCTGTGAAATTTGGTGGGAAACGGAGTTGGTTTGACGTGATTTGGAAGTCCGATGGTAAAAATAGAGATTTCAAAGCTTTCTTGAAAATTTTATTTGGTTTGGTGTTCAATTCGTAGTTCTAGGTGTTATTTTGGCAATTTGATTGCACAAGCAAGTTCGTATGATTTTTTTAGACTGGTGTGCACTTTTGGTTTGGAGTCCCAAGGGGCTTGGGTGTATTTTGGACCTTTGGTTGAGAGACTAGTAAAGTTAAGAATTTGGGAGTTTGACCATGGTCAATATCGGGTTAAGACGACCTCTTTTCAGTGTTTTAAGTGGTCAAGCAGGTCCGTAGCATGTTTTATGATTAAAATTCATATATGATTTGTGTCCGGGAGGTTCCAGATGAGTTTCGGGGTGGTTTCGGATCATTTCGGAGAAGTTTGGGTTTTACTGGTTTGTGGTGCGACACTGTCCATTCGCAATTGCAAAACCTTTTATGCCAATTGCGAAAACACTGTTCATTCGCAATTGCAAACCATTTATGGCAATTAGAAAAACACTGTTCATTCGCAAATGTGAAGTTTTGTTCGCAAATGCGATACCTGCACCTGAACAAAAGATGAATTAGACGGGATTTTTGATTCATTTCCCAAATTTTCAAAACCTAAACCACAAGAGGTGATTTTCAAAATAACTTTTATTCCCCAAATCATTGGTAAGTGATCTTAAACTAATATCTTTCAATCTTTCACTACTTTTTCGTAAGATTCAACCAAAAATCTAAGGTTTTCATGGTGAAATTGGGGGTTTTTGGGTAGAAACTAGGGATTTCGAAATTTGGGAATTTAGACCTCAAATTGAGGTCAGATTCCAAAACCAATTATATATCCTGGCTCGGGGGTGAATGGGTAATCGGGTTTTGGTCCGAATTTGGAGTTTGGACCAAGCGGGCCCGGGTGTTGACTTTTGTTGACTTTTTCTAAGATGACTTAAATTGAATTCGTTGCAATTGTGGCTAGATCCTAAGACTTTATTTGAATTGTTTGGTTGGTAAATTGCTAGATTCTATTGGTTCGGAGGCTTGTGTGAAGGGAAAAGCTGTGATTGAGCTGTGAGTTTGGTCGTTGGAGCGAGGTAAGTATCGTGGTTAACCATTGCTTGAGGGATTAGGTATTATTCACCTATTTGCTACGTGTTTGGATTTTGAGTACAACGTATAGGTGAGGTGACGAGTTCCTATGCGTTGTTGTCGAGTCATAGCATGCGAGTGAGTCTTATTCTTGTAACTGTTGTATTCTTTGGTCATGTTGTTCATGTTTAAACTATCTATTCATTATGTTGAGCAACTCTATCATGTTTTATGGAATTTGGTAATGATTGAGTATTGACTCAGAGTTGAGGTTGGTATTGTGGAATTAAATGTTGAGGTAAAACTGGTTCTTGATATTTCTATCTCCTTGTTGTTATTGTTCATTGTTTTAGTGAGGTTGAGAGTAAAAGCACGAAGGGTGATGCCGTGTAATGCACGAAGGGTGATGTCGTGCCATGTTTTGTGAGTGATAATGCATGAAGGGTGATGCGGTGCCATGTTATGAGAGGTTTAATGCACGAAGGGTGATGCCGTGCCGTTTCTATTGTTTCTTATGGTGAGATTGAGAGTAAAAGCACGAAGGGTGATCCTGTGCACTTTTCCTTTACTGTGTTTACTTATTTCTAGCTATTAAAGGTATATCGATTGAGCATGTTCTCATTTCCGTTGTGATTTCTTATCTTGTAATTCCCTCAGCATGTTCCATTCCCAATATTTCTTGCCTTGTTCCTTTAGTTGTTGTTTTTGGTGTATATATTGATATACTGCACAGGTTTATTTGTAGGTGTCTTGTCCTAGCCTCGTCACTACTTTGTCGAGGTTAGACTCGACATTTACCAGTACATGGGGTCGGTTATACTTATACTGCACTCTGCACTTTCTGTACAGATTTTGGTACCGGACCGAGTTGACCCTGAGTCTAGCTGCTGGCTTGATCTGTTCGGAGACCCAAGGTAGTCCTGTTGGCGTCCGCAGGCCCTGACGTCCCCTTCTATGCATTTCCTTTACTGTTTCATTTGTATCAAACATAGTTGTATTTCCTTAAGACAATTACTTGTAGCTAAATCCTAGAATGTTCGTGAAATTGTGGCTCCAGATTCTGGGTAGTATTATATATTGAGGCTGTTATGAATTTTCGCTTTCATTTTAACCTGTTATAGTTTAATGGTGTTAATCACTGAAATGCTGAAGGTGTGTTTAATTAAGTTTCTAACGTTGGCTTGCCTAGCAGGTGAAATGTTAGGCGCCATCACGGTCCCGACAGTGGGAATTTCCGGGTCGTGACACATAATAAGTTAATTACACTTTTGACCAGCCAAGGTGAAGTTTTGAAGACTGACAAAGGAACTCAGACATGGACCAGGTCCATCTTGTGAAGCACAGTTATGATCAACTCAAACATGTGAGATGCACGTGAAGGAGATAAACCTAACTTACAGAAGTGATATTTCCTGATCATGATTGAAAAGGTTGCATATTGGTAAGGAGAAAGACTCCTTACTCAAAGAGAAACACGGCTTAAGAAATGGATAAAGTTAGAGCATGAGACCAACTAGAACTCTTCCACCAAGGGAGAGTAGCATCTGTATTCTAGTCAATCTCTTTTTACTAACTCCATAAATATCATTATTGTTCTCTTTTACAGGCAATGCACATAAGCAGAAGTTAAACGTGAATTGAGAGCAAAATAGCAAGGCAATTTTGCAAGCAATTCGTGTGTGATTCAAGCGTGCAAACCTGAAGCTACTTGAACCAGATAGAAGAACCAGTTCCAAGTGTCTATCTTTTATTCTAGTTCAGTTGTAGTAGGTGATTTTACATTGTACCTTTCAGCTTATCTAGAAGCAATTGTATTAGGTACTTAGAGTTTTCAAGTTAGAGTTAACTTGAAGTTGTCGCAACAGTTGAGGTTGTGTGCCACAACGGGATTAGAGTTAATCCTAGGTTTACAAAAGAATTTTTGTAAATGCAGTTTTTGGCTCAGTGATTTTAGTGGAGAGTTTGGGAAAATCCTACTGGAAGGTAGGTCGTGGTTTTTGCACCTTTTGAGCCAGGTGTTTTCTTCGTAAAAATCTCTGTGTTCTTTAATTTCTGTATTTATTATTCCGCAACAGTAGTAGTTGGAACACATAGAAAAACCAGGTCCTTCTATAATCAAGTTAAGCGAAAATTGGGTACCATACAACCCCCCTACCCCCCCCCCCACCCCCACTCTTGTGTGGTATTGAAGTATAAAACATCAATTAGTATCAGAGCAGGTTATCCTTGAAGAGGTTAACACCTTAGGAACAGATCAAGATGAGTGCACCACCTGAAAACAGTGAAGGATAATCCACTGCTAGGCCTCCACTCTTTAATGGCCAGTACTATTCCTGGTGGAAGAACAGGATGAGAGACCACATCATAGGAGAAGACTATGAACTTTGGGACACTGTTACTAATAGTCCCCTGGCTACTATAAAGAAGAACGCTGAAGGAGAGGATGTGCCAAAGACTAGAGCCTACTACAAGGGTCTTGCCAGTAACTTGGGAAAGCAAAACCACTGCTATTCAGGAATCGAAGAATATTGCTACTCTCAAGTTGGATGAGGTGATTGGAAATCTCATTGCCTATGAACTGAGAAGTCAAACCATGAAGATGGATGCACCCAAGAAGGAAAGAAGCCTGGCTCTCAGAATAGCTGAAGATGCAGACTTAGAGGATGATGAAATGGCTATGATCATAAGTGATTTCAAGAAGTACCTAATGAAAGGAAAGGGTTCTTCAAGAGGTGCAACCTTCAACAAACCAAGGGCCCCTGAAAAACAGACCAACGAGGGCTTCTACAAATGTGGCAAGACTGACCACATGATCAAGAATTGCCCTCAGTGGGAAATTGAATGGAAGAAAGAAAGGGCTGAACGAAGAAACGGCAAGAAGGAACAGTTTCAACCCAAGAAGAGCAAAGGATCAACAAAGGCTATGGTTGCTGCTTGGGGAGAAAGCTCATATGAGGATTCAGAAGATGAAGCTGGAGATGAATAAACACATATGTCCATTGGAGAATAAGATGATGAACAAGAGGTAAGTATGATTCATCTCAAAGACAAGATTAAATTTTTGTCTAAAGAAAAGCTATCTGAATTACTGCTAGACTTCATTGATGAGTCTGAGGTCATAAACAATGAGAAGGAACAGCAGTCTAGGGAATGTGTGATCCTAAAAGCTAAGTGCAAAAATCTAGAACTCAGGGCTAGTGAAAGTGATAGTAAAAATACTGAGTTGAAGAACCAGGTTCATGAACTTGACACCACTGTCTTAGAACTTAGATCTGAAAATCTAGAATTGAAATTAGGAACAGGTAAAAAGAAAGTTGATCACACACATCTCACCTTAGAAGAAAAATTAGGAAAATAAAGGATGAGTTGCACAAAAAGGATGAGTAGATAAGAGTCCTAAAAGAAGATCTAGGCAAGGTTAAGAATGAACTAGACAGAACTTGAAAATGGAATAAGTCCTCTGATGCACTATCTTGGCTACAAGAACATCACAGTAGCAATAAGAGAGGACTTGGCTATGGGACCCCTGCACCTAAGTGAGATCCTAAAAGCAAGTATATCACACTTCCTGAGAACAAAATCTGCACACATTGTGGTAAGACTGGTCGCTATGAAAGTGAATGTAATGCAAAAGAAAACGCCAGTCAAATGAACAAAACCTTTGTTCAAGGGAAAAATAGGTTGTCTGGATGGGCTAGAAAGAATTGAATTCACCCTTTTGCCTATAGAAAGGGACCCAAACTAGTTTGGGTTCCTAAGACTAACCCCTGATTTTCTTTTGCAGGTCAAAGTGAAGGGGAGCAGCCAAATATGGTACATGGATAGTGGTTGCTCAAAGCGTATGAATGGTAGCAAGAACCAGTTCCTTTCACTTGAGGACCTCAAAGGAGGCAATGTCTCCTTTGGAAATGGTAAGAAAGGTGAGATCATTGGGGTAGGAAAAGTAGGTAAGACTGACTCACATTCCATTGAGAATGTCTACTTGATAGATGGCTTGAAATATAGCCTAATCAGTATATCACAATTGTATGACAGAGGTAATTTGGTAACATTCATTTCTACCAAATATTTTGTGATAAACCTTACCACTGACAAGATTGTTTTGCAGGGAAAAAGAGTAAACAATATATACATTGTAGATCTGTCCACTCTTTCAGAAAATGAACTCACTTGATTAAGTGTGTTGGACAATGATCCCCTCATTTGGCACAAACGACTTGGACATGCAAATCTAAGTCAGCTCAACAAATTAGTCTCCAAGGACCTGGTGATAGGGCTGCCTAACATCAAATTTAAGGAAGACAAAGTTTGTGATGCTTATGCAAGGGGGAAGCAAGTAAGATCCTCTTTTAAAAGCAAGAAAGTGGTAAGCATGACTAGGTCGATGGAACTGGTTCATATGGATCTCTGTGGTCCAATGAGAACATTGAGCAGAGGTGTTAAGAAATATGTGATGGTGCTTGTTGATGATTACTCTAGGTTTACTTGGACATTATTTTTAACATCTAAGGATGAAGCATTCGACATGTTTACTGCCTTTGTTAGAAAAACTTAGAAACAACTAGGTAATCAACTTTCATCAATTAGGTTTGATCATGGAACTGAATTTGAAAAATGCTAAGTTTGCTGAATTTTGTGATGAACATGGCTTAGATCACAATTTTTCTGCTCCTAGGACTCCTCAACAAAATGGAGTAGTTGATGTGAGCACGTGATTTTTGTCTCACTTAAATTACTCCTATAGAATTCATTAAAATTAGGATTTTCTTTTATTACTTGAATTTTAGGGAATTAATTGCATGATTTTTTGTTTGTTTGCATTTTGTGTGCATTTTTAGTTGGCATAATTCATAAAAATACAAAATAGCACGTTTGCGTTTAGGACCTCATTTCAGTATTTTTATTAGTTAATTAACATTACAAAAAATAAGAGAAAATAACAAAATAGTCCTTTTGCATTATTTTACTTTTAATTTTTTTATTTTTTCTTAAGTTTTCTTTTTAAACTAGGATTTGTTTAATTTTTGAGAATTAATTAGTTTAATTTTAGAGTTAAATCAGGGCTTGTCTATTTTTAATTTTGTACTTAATAAAATCTAAAAATTGAATAAGAAAAGGAAGAAACGAAGAAAAAACAAATAAAAGAAATTGAGAATGAAAGGAATTTAAAAGATTAATAGGCTGGTGTGTGTAACTTGGGCCATTTCTAATTCCAGCCCAAGTCAAACTTCTCATAACGCGTTTCAGTTCAGCCCAAATCCATAGCCAACCCGGTCCAGCACCCCCCCTTCCCAAAACGACGCTGTTTGGCTCGGGTCAATCCTGGCCGTCTAGGATTGTTGATCCAACGGACGAGAACCCCCCATCACTTAATATTTAAATGTCCGAACCATACCCACCCCCCTTCAGACCACCCTAGTCTGTCTCTAACATCCCAAACCCTAGAGATTAGCCGCCCTAATACCCTCCATCAACCTCGCCGGCGGCGAGGATGCAAACCACTCCGATGAACCCCAAAATCACACCACAGATGCTCCTCCTCCTCCCCTTTCTATATCTACCTTCAATTTCTTTCGAACATTACCCAAACTGTTCGAATCCTTGAAACCCTAATTGGCCTCTCCGCCGCGCATGGCTGCGCTGCCACCAAAATCACACCAAAATCGTACCCCACAGTCCCCAGGCTCCCTTAAATCCCATGTTCATGATTATTTCTCAAGAATCCCAGTGGGACTCCTCCAATTCCACATCTAAGGTCGGGGTTGCAGATTCAAGGGTCTGTCACTATTCAAATAGGCTCCAAAGTGATATTATATGTTTGTTTTGTTAAAGAACAGACATATAATATTATTTTGGGGCCATGAAGGCAGTCAAGCAAAAATCAAATCCGATTTGGAATGTCAAGATTCAAGCCTAATTGGTAAGTCCTAGTATCTTTCTTCTGTTTCTTCTTTCATTAAGTTTAGGCTAGGGTTCCGATTTGAACCTAGGGCTACTACTTAAATCTATTCCCTGTTTGTTTTAGGTTCATTTAGTTTTCTTTAATACATGTTTTAAGTCTTTAATTTTGTTCAACTACTTAGTTTGATTAGTTCGTTTTGATTAGTCAGTATTTTTGCCTATTTTTGCAATTTTGTTTGTTAGTTTTGTTTGGAGTTTCCGATTTCCCATCTTCTGTTTACATTAACTTTATGTGATTTTCAATTGTTCTTAATTTGGCTTGCTTGATATTAGAATTAATTCTATAGTTTAGTTTGGATTTTTGATACTCTTAGTTCAATTTTAGGTTTTCTTTTAGTATAATTGTAGGTGTTTGGTTATAGCCGATCGTTCCAATCCCTCAGATAATTTTGACTAGGGTAAAAAGGTTTTGGGTTTAGTTTAACCAGTGTTAGTTAATTCAGGGAGTTCAGGGGTACCTTAGGTATTTCAGATTGGATAGAAATGCAGTAGTTGAAACTGGACCCTCCTAGAATCTTCTAGAAGAGGTTTCTAGTTGGAATTTCAGTAACTTGATAATGTAACTTGAGACACAAGTTAGTTTTTCAGGGACTAATTGGTAAAAAAATTGAAAATAAAAGAAGGGCAAGGGGGTAAATGTAAAATCTGAAACTTCCTTTAGCCTTGCCTATAAAGGCAGCCCATTACTGCCTTGTTTCACAAGTTTTGAAATCTGAAAAAATACACAGAAGTTTTGAAATCTGAAAAAAATCCACACAAGTTTTGAGGGATGAAATTTAAAATTCAAAAATTCAAAAACAAAAAGTTCAAAAATTTTGCAGAGTTTAAGAGTTCATTTTAGATCTTAGATATTCTGAAAATCAGAAAAAATAGCAGAAAATCCCACAAAAAATATTGTTCTATTAGGTGTTCTAAGTTTTTCATCTTCAAAACAATTTCTGAGCATTCAAAGGTGTAAAAGTGAGTTGAATTTGGATTTGAAATCAAGTTTGAGGTCAATTTTCCTGCTGATAGTCAACTGGCTTCAATACTGAGATTTGAATCTCATTTTACTGGTCTTCAAAACCATTTCTGTTCCATTCCTTTGCTGCTGGTTATCGTTTGCTGTTGCTAACTTCTCCTCCTTCTTATTGTGATTCAAATCCCAGGTACAAGTTCTGAATCCACGACAATGTATGCTTGATTTGAGATGTGAAATAGAAGCTTCAAATTGATCCATTGCTGGCTGCTCTTGTTATTTCTTTCCTGAATATGCTCATAGATTAGTTTAATTAAAATTCGAGTAACTGAGTGCTGTAATTAATCTGGACTGTTTGGACTGTAATGCTCTATTGTGGACTATTGAATTCATGAGCTGCTTTCCTTCACATTCTCACTGCTCAACCTTTGTTTAGAATCCTTGAAGAACAATAGTTTAGTATAATAGTACTTAGTTTGACATAGTGTGTTTCAGCATAATGATAATATGTGGCATTGATGGACCTCTCTCCAATTTGTTAAAAAAAAACTTGGGCATTCATAGCATTAAGTAAACACTGACGGATTGAGTATATGGATTCTTATGTAGAAATGTCTAGCCTTAAGTTTTGTTTTTCAGCATTTCGCCGTTAAGAGCCTTCATAGCTACTTGCTTCGTTTCAGTACATGAATCGACTCCAAAACATGTATAAAATGAAACTGGATTTTATTTTATTTTAAAGGGTAGAATCTCAGAAGTAAATATACTGATGCATCATTACACATGTAACCTGAGTGTAAGCATAAGGTCGGGATTGATTTTATTTTATTTCATTTCATTATGTTCATGTTACTGCCTGGATTGGCTGGGTTCGTGGTGACTAGGCCTAACGTTAGCCCAGCTGCAATAATACATAGGCTAAACACCTTCAGCCTGGTAATTAATTTTACCCAATTCGGTCCATGGGATTTGATCTTGAGTCCCATGACCTGCTGGATATCGATTTGGGCCTGCCCTAAGGCCCAGGATTTAGACAACCTTCAAACAGCTTTAAATACGAAATCGGACAGTCTCATGGGCTGGGCCTTCAAGCCAAAAAGCCCCATCTTGCTTGTTGAAGCTATTAGCTTAAGGATTTTGTAAATTTGAATTATAATTTGGGCCTTCCAAGCTAAGTAGCACATTTGAATTAAGAGGTTTTCCTTTTGTTTAAGTGTGGACTTGAACTTGAGGCCCAAATTCCTTGAATGATTTTAATAATAATAGTTAATAATGTTAATTAATTAAGGCCCTTTTAGAGACAAATATTCAATAGAAAATCATAGTTTCTTCAGGTTGGCCTTCAAAATAATTTGAGGTGCGCCGCGCCAAATAAAATTCATAACTGCATGGCCCTCTTTTAATTACTTCGTTGAAAAATATTTAGAACTCGGGACGTGCCATTTAGAGAATTTTCATGGCCTTCCGCAAAGTTAATAACACGTTAGCCGCTTTAGGCGCGTTCTTTAATAATTTTACCTTCCTAAATTCGGGTGTGCATTTCATGTGACCCAAATCCAAATCCCAAAATGTTGAATAAAATGTGTCGAGGGTCCGGGTGCATTTCATGTGACGTGATCCGAAAACATGTTTTAAACGACGTTCAATTTCTTAAAAATTTAATTAAAAGCGGTAAATAATTTCAAAATTGCACTATAGGATGACATGTATAAAAATCAGATTTTTAGCTAATTATAATAGTTTAAACGACCGTGCTAGAACCACGGGATCCGGGGGTGCCTAACACCTTCCCTCGGGTCAACAGAATTCCTTACTTAGAATTTCTGGTTCGCAGACTCCATTTGGGAAGTCGAAATTTTCCTCGATTTGGGATTCAAGATAAATCGGTGACTTGGGACACCAAAAGCCAAACCTATCCCAAGTGGCAACTTTGAAATAAATAAATAATCCCATTTCGAATAATGTCACTTTAAATCGAAAAACTCCCTTATACATTACCCTTCGGGGTGGTGTATAAAAAAGGAGGTGTGACAGTTTAAAGAAAGAATAGGACACTTGAAGATATGGCTAGGACTATGCTTCTTTCTAGTAAACTGCCCTATAGCTTCAGGGCAGAGGTTGTAAATACTGCATGTCACATCATTAATAGGTGCATGACTAGACATCTTGTAGAGAAGACTCCCTATGAGTTACTTAAAGGGACAAATATATCTCATCTTAGGGCATTTGGATGCAAGTGCTTTGTGCACAATAATGGAAAAGACTCTGTAGGTAAGTTTGATCCCAGAAGTGATGAGGGAGTATTCTTGGGATATTCTTCACATAGAAAAGCTTATAAAGTGTACAACAAAAGAACTATGTGTGTAGAAGTAAGTGTACATGTTGTTTTTGATGAAATTAACATTCTTTTTGAGAGACAGGAACATGAAGATGAAGCTATTGGGCTGGTAAAAGAATTAAGTGAAGCTGCACCAAAAGAAGGAACAAGTGATGNTAGAGAGACAGGAACATGAAAGATAGAAGCGTATTGGGGACTGGTAAAAAGAATTAAGGTGAAGACTGACACCAAAGAAGGAACAAGTGATGGAACAGGTTCTTCCATCCAGGGCAACCTGACATGGGGAACTGAACAAAGAACAAGTGAATCTATTTCTCGAATGGAACCTGTCCATTAGCCTGTTCCTCAGCAACAGAACATGGGAGAAACTCCAAACAGAAATCAGCAGGTTGTGAAACCTTACAAGTATCAAAGTTCTCATCCCATTGAGAACATCCTTACTGACCCAACTTCTTGAGTTAAAACTAGATCTCAATTAAAGAATCTGTGTGCTTTTGATGCATTCTTATCTCTTATTGAACCTAAAAATGTTATTGAGGCTTTGCAGGATACAGACTGGGTGAATGCAATGCAAGATGAACTAAATGAGTTTGAAAGAAGTCATGTGTGGCAACTACTCACAAAACCCAAGGACAGATCGGTAATTGGCACTAAATGGGTCTTCAGAAACAAACTTGATGAAGATGGAAAGGTTACAAGGAACAAGGCAAGGTTGGTGGTCCGAGGTTATAGCCAAGAGGAGAGCATAGATTATGATGAGACCTTTGCTCCAGTTGCAAGACTGGAGGCAATAAGACTTCTCATAGCCTTTGCAGCACACATGAAAGTAAGGAGTGTCCAGATCATGTATACAGACTGGACAAAGCCCTATATGGACTCAAACAAGCTCCTAGAGCATGGTATGAACGCCTATCCAAATTACTGCTTGAACATGGATACAAAAGAGGTAAGATTGACAGCACTCTATTCTTGAGGGAAAAAGGTAAGGATCTACTAGTAGTACAAATATATGTTGATGACATAATTTTTGGGCAACCACTGAAAAACAAAGGAATTTGCTAAATTAGTGGGGAGTGAATTTGAAATGAGTATGATGGGTGTGCTTAACTTCTTCTTAGGCTTACAGATCAAACAAAACCCAAATGGAACCATGATCCATCAACAGAAGTATGCAAAAGAGTTGATTGAGAAGTTTAAAATGGATGAATCAAAGCAAATAGACACACCCATTGCAACAGCTACTAAATTAGACACAGATGAACCTGGTTCATCAATTGATCAGAAGTTGAATAGGGGTATGATTGGTTCACTTTTGTATCTTACTGCTAGCAGACCTGACATTGTCTTCAGTGTAGGGCTTTGTGCTCGTTTTCTAGCAAATCCTAAGGAATCCCACTTGACTGCTGTCAAGAGGATACTGATATATTTGAAAGGCACTACTGACCTTTGCCTTTGGTACCCTAAAGGTAGTAATTTTAATCTAGTAGGATATGCTGATGCTGACTATGCAGGTTTCCTTGTGGATAGGAAACGCACCTCAGGTATGGCTCATTTTCTTGGTTCATGTCTGGTATCATGGGCCACTAAAAAGCAGAATTCAGTGGCCCTATCCACTACTGAGGCTAAGTATGTAGTTGCTGCCTCTTGTTGTGCTCAACTGCTATGGATCAAACAGCAGCTGATGGACTTTGGCATTGAAGTTGGTTGCATCCCTATTTTTGTGATAACACTAGTGCTATTAGCATGACTAAGAACCCAGTTCATCATAAGAGGACTAAGCACATAGATGTTAGACATCACTTCATAAGAGACAACTATGAGAAAGGATTGATTACTATAGAATTTTGTGCTACTAATAAGCAGATTGCTGACATTTTTACTAAAGCACTGAGTAGATAAAGCTTTGAAAGGAACAGGTTAGAATTAGGGATGATTAAGATCACCTAATGGGACCATCTCAGAATGCACAAAAAAAATTGAATTTTTTTTTTACTAGGAAATTTGGAACTTGTGTAAATATCTAGATTAATTTTTACTCAGTTCATACTGTAAATAGTATACTCCTGTGACATGTGTTGATATGACTCACTGATCTTTAACAAATTTCTCTATTTTTGAAAATAGAGGCATGATCAAGAGGATTCTAAATGAAGAACCTGGTTCATCAGTATTGGTTCATCTCAATAATGAGGTATATTCTCTATACTCTGCACAATTAGAAATACAAATATTTAAAATCATGAGCAGAGTCCTACCTATGTTCAAAAATGTCAGAAAATCCTATCTGTTAATTTTTTTTGAACCAGTTTCCGTCTCTAATAGAATCCTCACAACATAAAACGCCTAGAATCTAGGGAAGCCTAACCGCTTTTTCAACCTGAAATTTCAGGTTGACTGGACTTCTAATTGACTCCAAAAAGCTGCCGTTAGACATTAATTAGGCCTCTCTATTTAAAAACACATCTTCACATTCATAATTCTCTGAACCGTCAAAATTCTTCTTTCACTCTCAAATTGCTCTCTTGGGAAAGCAAAACCACTACTATTCAGGAATCAAAGAACATTGCTACTCTCAAGTTGGATGAGCTGATTAGAAATCTCATAGGAGAAGATGGGTTTGGGACATTGTTACTAATAGTCCCCTGTCTACTACAAAGAAGAATGTTGAAGGAGAGGATGTGCCAAAGACTAGAGCCTACTACAAGGGTCTTGCCAGTAACTTGGGAATGCAAAACCACTGCTATTCAGGAATCAAAGAACATTGCTGCTCTCAAGTTGGATGAGCTGATTGGAAATGTCATTGCCTATGAACTGAGAAGGCAAACCATGAAGATGGGTGCACCCAAGAAGGAAAGAAGCCTGGCTCTCAGAATAGCTGAAGGTGCAGACTTAGAGGATGATGAAATGGCTATGATCACAAGGGATTTCAAGACGTACCTAATGAGAGGAAAGGGTTATTCAAGAGGTGCAACCTTCAACAAACCAAGGGCCCCTGAAAGACAGACCAACGAGGGCTGCCACAAATGTGGCAAGACTGACCACATGATCAAGAATTGTCCTCAGTGGGAATGGAATGGAAGAAAGAAAGGGCTGAACGAAGAAACAGAAAGAAGGAACAGGTTCAACCCAAGAAGAGCAAAGGATCAACAAAGGATATGGTTGCTGCTTAGGGAGAAAGCTCAGATGAGGATTCAGAAGATGAAGCTGGAGATGAACAAGCACTTATGGCCATTGGAGAAGTCAGATGATGAACAAGAGGTAA
>NW_017671451.1:77985-219091 GCF_001879085.1 Nicotiana attenuata | reverse complement strand
TAGTGGTCGCGTACTTATAAACTAAAATACGGTCCGACCCTACCCCCTACCCCCCTCCCCCCCCCCCCCAACGCCCATCTCTCTCACCCCACCCTCATCAGAAACAATCCCCGCCGGCTTCGCCCTAGACCGCCGCCGGAAATCGCCCCACGGCGGAGGCAATCACCCAATCCCGTCCAAAATTACACCCCTGGACCTCCTTCCTCTCCTCATCCCGAATCCATGCCCCAATTCCTTCAAATATTAACCAAACCCTTTGAATATTGAAAACCCTAAATGCCGTCTCCGCCGCCCACGGCGGCGCCGCCTCCAAATAACCCCAAAAATACACCCTGAACCCCTCTCGTTCTCGTCTTTCCAAAACTCCAAACCCCGTCCCTCAAATCTTAGCCAAGCTCTTCGAATCTCAAATCAAAGATTCCGGACAAAATCCTAAGTCCTCCAAATCCAACCGAAATCATAGCCTATGGCCTCCTTGTCCTCCTCATCCCGAATCTCAAACCAAAATCCTTCAAATCCAAGTGGAATCCCACGAATTTTAGATCTAGGGTTTGAAGAATTTCATCCTGTTTTGGATTTTCAAGTGTTCGAGTGATTTTCAATTAATGTTATGTGTTTATTTTTGGCAAAATAGACAAATAACATTAGTTGAGAATCAATTTCGAGGGTCAGTCCAAGCTAGGGCTAAATCAGTAAGTTTTTCCTTCTTATTTGATTATATTTTTCATTTCGTTTGCTGATTCTGTTCTTGTGTTATTTTTGATTTTTAGTTTAGTTTTTGTTTTGTTGATTTTGTTGGATTTTTCTGTTGGTTAATCCAGTGTTTAGTTCCTGTGTTCCCTAGTTCTTTAGAAATTTTTTGTTCTGTTTCAATTTTCAGTGAGTCTTATTAATTCAATGTTTAGTTCTTTAATTTTCACTTTTTACTGATTAGTTTAGTTAGATTTGATTTTTTCTGTTTATCTTTTCAGTGTTCTTAGAATTAATGTCTATTCAGTTTGATTCATATTTTTGTGTATTTGATTTCGATTCATGATTTTTGCTGTTGATCATATGACATGAATTCTACTTTAGTTTCAATTTTTACTTGTTAGTTAATTGTTAATTCACTATTTTTAACCTTAGAAGTTTAGTGTTAGCTAAGTCCATTTTTGATTAGTTGGTTTGATTAGTTCAATTGTTAGGTTTTCTTTTGTAATTAGGATGGTTTGGATATAGCTGAATACCCCAGCCCTTGATTGACTAACCATGGTTAGTTTGGAATAAGATTAACAGGACTGGGGGTTAGTAAGTATAGGTTAGTAATTTCAGAATAAATAAAATGGTAGTTTAGGTACTTTAGTCAAGGAATCTTATAGTAAATGAAATTGAAAACCCCTAGAACTTTTTAGATGGGGTTCCAATTAGAAATTCAGGAACTTAGTAGTGTAACTTGGGCAACAAGCCAATAAATAAGGGACTAATTAGCTAAAAATTTTAAAATAAAAGAGGAACTTAGGTGTAAATGAAAATCTGAAGACTGCCCTAAGTTTTGCCTATAAAAAGGCATGCCCATTGCCTTGTTAAACAAGTTTTGAAATCTGAAAAAAAAATCCACACAAGTTTTGAGGGCTGAAATTTGAAATTCAATAATTCAAAAACAAAAAGTTCAAAAATTCTGCAGAGTTTAAGAGTCCATTTTAGATCTTAGATATTCTGAAAATCAAATAAAATAGCAGAAAATCCCACAAAAAAATACTGTTCTATTAGGTCTTCTAAGTTTTTCATCTTCAAAATAATTTCTGAGCATTCAAAGGTGTAAAAGTGAGTTGAATTTGGATTTGAAATCAAGTTTGAGGTCAATTTTCCTGCTGATAGTCAACTGGATTCAATACTGAGATTTGAATCTCATTTTACTGGTCTTCAAAACCATTTCTGTTCCATTCCTTTGCTGCTGGTTGTCGTTTGCTGCTGCTAACTTCTCCTCCTTCTTGTTGTGATTCAAATCCCAGGTACAAGTTCTGAATCCACGACAATGTATGCTTGATTTGAGATGTGAAATAGAAGCTTCAAATTGATCCCTTGTTGGCTGCTCTTGTTATTTCTTTCCTGAATATGCTCATAGATTAGTTTAATTAAAATTCGAGTAACTGAATGTTGTAATTAATCTGTACTGTTTGGACTGTAATGCTCTATTGTGGACTATTGAATTCATGAGATGCTTTCCTTCACATTCTCACTGCTCAACCTCTATTTAGAATCCTTGAAGAACAATAGTTTAGTATAATAGTACTTAGTTTGACATAGTTTGTTTCAGCATAATGATAATATGTGGGCATTGATGGACCTGTTAAAAAAAATTGGGGTATTCATAGCATTAAGTAAACACTGACAGATTGAGTATATGGATTCTTATGTAGAAATGTCTAGCCTTAAGTTTTGTTTTTCAGTATTTCGCCATCAAGAGCCTTCATAGCTACTTGCTTCGTTTCAGTACATGAATCGACTCCAAAACATGTATAAAATGAAACTGGATTTTATTTTATTTTAAAGGGTAGAATCTCAGAAGTAAATATATTGATGCATCATTACACATGTAACCTGAGTATAAGCATAAGGTCAGGATTGATTTTATTTTATTTCATTTCATTATGTTCATGTTACTGCCTGGATTGGCTGGGTTCGTGATGACTGGGCCTAACGTTAGCCCAGCTGCAATAATACATAGGCCAAATACCTTCAGCCTGGTAATTAATTTTACCCAATGAGGTCCATGGGATTTGATCTTGATTCCCATGACCTGCTGGATATCGATTTGGGCCTGCCCTAAGGCCCAGGCTTTAGACAACTTTCAAACAGCTTTAAATATGAAATCGGACAGTCTCATGGGATGGCCTTTGAGGCCCAGCACGCCAAAAAGCCCCATCTTGCTTGTTGAAGCTATTAGATTAAGGATTTTGTAAATTTGAATTATAATTTGGGCCTTCCAAGCTAAGTAGCACATTTGAATTAAGAGGTTTTCCTTTTGTTTAAGTGTGGACTTGAACTTGAGGCCCAAATTCCTTGAATGCTTTTAATAATAGTAGTTAATAATGCTAATTAATTAAAGCCCTTTTAGAGACAATATTCAATAGAAAATCATAGTTTCTTCAGGTTGGCCTTTAAAATAATTTGAGGTGCGTCGCGCCAAATAAAATTCATAACTGCATGGTCCTCTTTTAATTACTTCATTAAAAAATATTTAGAACTCGGGACGTGCCATTTAGCGAATTTTCATGGCCTCCCGCAAAGTTAATAACACGTTAGCCGCTTTAGGCGCATTCTTTTATAATTTTACCTTCATGTGACCCAAATCCAAATCCCAAAACGTTGAATAAAATGTGTCGAGGGTCCGGGTGCATTTCATGTGACGTGATCCGAAAACATGTTTAAAATGACGTTCAATTTCTTAAAAATTTAATTAAAAGCGGTAAATAATTTCAAAATTGCACTATAGGATGACATGTATAAAAATCAGATTTTTAGCCAATTATAATAGTTTAAGCGACCATGCTAGAACCACGGGATCCAGGGGTGCCTAACACCTTCCCTCGGGTGAACAGAATTCCTTACTTAGAATTTCTGGTTCGCGGACTCCATTCGGGAAGTCGAAATTTTCCTCGATTTGGGATTCAAGATAAATCTGTAACTTGGGACACCAAAAGCCAAACCTATCCCAAGTGGCGACTCTGAAATAAATAAATAATCCTATTTCGAATAATGTCACTTTAATTGGAAAAACTCCCTTATACATTACCCTTCGGGGTGGTGTGTAAAAAAGGAAGTGTGACAAATGAAATCAAAGCTAAGGCATGAAAATAAAAAACACCCAAAAATTCTCCCCAGGCTCACGTTTCGGAATCGGGTAAAATTCACAAATGATAAACGCCCATTCACTCATGAGTTCACTTGTACCAAAATTATCCAAATCCGATGCCTAAATCCCACTCAAAACTCAGAAATTCGATTGGGGAGCTTTTCCCCCATTTTTCCAACTTCCTCACTCGAATTTCTCTGTTAAATAAAGAAAACAACAATAGATTAACGAAATGTGACCGAAATAGGATTAGGTATCGTTACCAATGATTCCCACTGAAAAACTCTCGAAAAATAGCCTTCCACCGATCTCCAAATTGAATTTTGTGATATGAATTTCAAACCCTCGAAAATGCCTTTTTTTGCGCAGTGATTTTCGCTTATGCGATCCCAGGACCGCATTTGCGATCCCAGGACCGCATTTGCGGTCCCGCACCTGCGGAATTTCCAGTGCAGGTGCGGCTTTTCACTTAATGCACCTCGTCCGCTTCTGCGATCAAGAGTTCGCACCTCCGTGTGTGCACCTGCGGTTGTTCGTCCGCTTCTGCGGTCCCAGACCGCTGCTACGTTCCTTCACTCGCACCTGCGGGCATCACAGATACGGAACTCCCCTCGCACCTGTGACCCCAGACCTTCTCCCAAAATCCACTTCTGCACTTGGTCTTTTGCATATACGGCCCCGCACCTGGGTTCCCTACCGCAGGTGTGAAAACAGCAGAATCAGCACACCAGAAAATCCTCTAAGTCCATGTTTTCACCCGTTGAGCATCCGAAACACATCCGAGGCCCCCGGAATCTCAACCGAACATACCAACCAATCCTAAAACACCACACGAACTATGTCGAGCCCTTAAATCACATCAAACAACGTTAAAAATACAATTCATCCTCCAATCCAAACCTAATGAACTTGAAACTTCAAATTTCTACAACGGATGCTGAAACCAACCAACCCACGTCCGATTGACCCCAAATTTTGCACACAAGTCATATTCAACACTACGGACCTACTCCAACTTCCAGAATCGGATTCCAACCCCGATATCAAAAATTGCACTATCGGTCCGAAACTCTAAAAATTCTACTTTCGCCATTTGAAGCCTAAATGAGCTACGGAATTCCAAAATACAATCAGAACACGCCCCTAAGCTCAAAATCACCCAACGGAGCTTAAGAAATCAATGGAACTCCATTTCGGAGCCGTCTTCACAGTGTTCCGACTATGGTCCATATTCTAAGACGTACGCTCTCATTTAGGGACTAAGTGTCCCAGAACACTCCAGAACACCAAACGAATCATCCCGACAAGTAACATTAGCAGAAAAAGATACGGGGGAAGCAGTTAATAGGGGATCGGGGCGTTAATTCTCAAAACGACCGTCCGGGTCGTTACATCCTCCCCCTCTTAAAACATTCATTCGTCCTCGAACGAGTATAGAGACATACCTGAAGTGGTGAAAAAATGAGGATAACAGCTGCGCATATACTGCTCGGTCTCCCAAGTCACCTCTTCGACTGGCTGATCCCGCCACTGAACCTTTACTGATGCAATATTCTTTGACCTCTGCTTTTGAACCTACCTGTCTAATATACCCATTGGTCCTCAACATAAGATAGATCCTTGTCCAAATGGACTGAGCTGAAATCCAACACGTGAGACGGATCATCGTGATACCTCCGGAGCATTGAAACGTGAAATACCAGATGAACTCATGCTAAGCTGGGAGGTAAGGCAAGCTCATAAGCAACCTCCCCAACACGCCGCAACACCTCAAAGGGACCAATAAACCTTGGGCTCAACTTGCCCCTCTTTCCGAATCTGATAACGCCCTTCATAGGCGAAACCCGAAGCAAGACCCGCTCTCCAACCATAAATTAAACATCGTGAACTTTTTGGCATGCGTAACTCTTCTGTCTGGACTGGGCTGTGCGAAATCTATCCTGAATCACCTTAACCTTCTCCAAAGCATCTTGAACCAAGTCTGTACCCAATAATCTAGCCTCACCCGGCTCGAACCAACCCACTGGGGACCAACACAGCCTACCATACAGAGCCTCATACGGTGCCATCTGAATGCTGGACTGATAACTGTTATTGTAGGCAAACTCCGCAGGTGGCAAGAACTGATCCCAAGAAACTCCAAACTCCATCGCACACGCATAGAGCATATCCTCAAGAATCTGGATAGTGCACTCGGATTGTCCGTCCGTCTGAGGGTGAAATGTCGTGCTCAACTCCACTCGAGTACCCAACTCATGCTGTACGGCTCTCCAGAACCGTGATGTAAACTGCGTGCCTCGGTCAAAGATGATAGATACCGGCACACCATAAAGTCTGACAATCTCACGGATATAAACTCGAGCCAGCTGGTCAGAAGAATAAGTAGTCATCACAGGAAGGAAATGAGCTAACTTGGTCAGCCTATCTACAATCACTGAAACTGCATCAAACTTCCGCTGAGTCCATGGGAGTCCAACAACGAAATCCATAGTGATCCTCTCCCATTTCCACTCTGAAATCTCTAACTTCTGAAGCAATCCACCCGGTTGCTGATGCTCATACTTCACCTGCTGGAAAATTAGACACCGAGCAATATATTCCACTATGTCCTTCTTCATTCTACGCAACCAATAATGCTGCCTCAAGTCCTGATACATCTTTGCGACACCCGGATGAATAGAGTACCGCGAGATATGATCCTCCTGAAGAATCAACTCACGCAGACCATCTACATTGGGCACACATAGCCTACCCTGCATCCTCAAAGCACCATCATCCCCAATAGTAACCTCCTTAGCATCACCGTGCTAAACCGTGTCCTTAAGGACAAGCAGATGGGGGTCATCATACTGACGCTCCCTGATACGATCATAAAGAGAAGACCGAGAAACCACACAATCCAATACTCGACTAGGCTCGGAAATATCCAATCTCACAAACTGGCTGACTAAGGCCTGAACATCCATCGTCATAGGCCTCTGTACTGCTGGAAGATAAGCCAAACACCCCAAACTCTCTGCCCGGCGACTCCAAGCATCGGCCACCACATTGGCCTTCCCCGAGTGGTACAAACTAGTGATATCATAATCCTTAAGCAGCTCTAACCACCTCCTCTGACGCAAATTAAGATCCTTCTGCCTTAACAGATGCTAAAACTCCGGTGATCAATGTAGATCTCACAAGGGACACCGTAAAAGTAGTGCCTCCAAATCTTCAAGGCATGAACAATAGCAGCTAGCTAAAGGTCGTGGATAGGATAGATCTTTTCATACACCTTCAGTTGTCTGGACGTGTAGGCGATCACCCTACGGTCCTGCATCAACACCGTGCCGAAGCCACCTTGCGACGCATCACAATAGACTGTATAAGACCCCGAACCTGTAGGCAATATCAATATTGGGGCTGTACTCAAAGCTGTCTTGAGCTTCTGAAAGCTCTCCTCACACTCTTCCGTCCACCTGAATGGAGCACCCTTCTGGATCAGCCTGGTCATAGGTTCTGCAATAGATGAGAATCCCTCAACAAATCGACGGTAATAAATTGTCAAACTAAGAAAACTTCAGATCTCTGTAGCTGAGGATGGTCTGGGCCAACTCTGCACTGCCTCCACCTTCTTCGTATCCGCCTTGATCCCTTCACTCGACACTACGTGACCCAAAAATGCCACGGAATCCAACCAGAACTCACATTTTTAGAACTCTGCATATAGTTTCTTTTCTCTCAAGGTCTGAAGCACTGTCCTCAAGTGTTGCTTATGATCATCCCGACTCTGGGAATACACCAGAATGTCATCAATAAAGACAATGAAGAACAAGTCAAGATATGGCCGAAATACACTGTGCATCAAATGCATAAATGTTGCTGGGCGTTGGTCAGCCTAAATGACATAACAAGGAACTCGTAATGAGCGTACCGAGTCCTGAAAGCAGACTTTGGGATATCTGGCTCCCGAATCTTCAACTGATGATCACGTGAACGTAAATCAATGTTGGAAAACACTCGAGCACCCATTAACTGATCAAATAGGTCATCAATACGAGGCAAAGGATACCGGTTCTTCACTCTAACTTTGTTCAACTGGCGATAATCAATGCACATACGCATAGAACCATCCTTTTTCTTCACAAACAAGACAGGAGCACCCCAATGTGACACACTGGGCCGAATAAAGCCCTTATCAAGCAATTCCTGTAGTTGATCCTTCAACTCCTTCAACTCAGGAGGGGCCATATGATAAGGACAAATAGAGATGGGCTGAGTGCCCGGCAACAAATCAATACCAAAATCAATATCTCTGTCGGGCGGCATGCCCGGAAGATCAGCTGGAAACACATCAGGGAAATCCCTCACTACTGGGACTCAATCAACTGTAGCGGTATCAATATTGACATCTCTCACATAAGCTAGATACGCATCACTCCCCTTCTCAACCATTCGTTGAGCTTTAAGAAATGAAATAACTCTACGGGGAGTGTAATCCAAAGTACCCCTCCACTCTAATCACGATAAGCCTAGCATAGCCAGCGTCACGATCTTGGCGTGACAATCAAGAATAGCATAATGGGGCGACAACCAGTCTATACCCAAGATAACATCAAAATTTACCATGCGGAGCAATAATAATTCGGCTCTAGTCTCAAAACCACTCAGAGCAATCAAGCATAACCGATAAATGCGGTCCACAATAAGAGAATCTTCCATAGGAGTAGACACACAAATAGGGGAACTCAAAGAATCCCGAGATACGCCCAAATGTGGGGCAAAATAAGAGAACACATAGGAATAAGTAGAGCCTGGATCGAAGAGAACCGATGCATCTCTATGGCAGACCGGAACAATACCTATAATGGTAGAATCAGAAGTAACAACCTCTGTACGAGCAGAAAGGGCATAGTGTCCTGGCCTCCCCCTCTAGGGCGACCTCTACCATCCCGACCTCCACCTCTAGCTGGCTGAGCAGGTGGAGTGACGGCTATGCTGTAATCATAGCCTGGGAACCCTGTGGAGCACGCTATGGCTGAGAAGTCTATGGAGGCGCACCCCTCCTAATCTTGGGATAATCTCTCACCATATGGCAAGTGTCGCCACACTCAAAACAAACTCTGGGAGGGCGTGGTGGCTGTGACTGGCTCAGGCCAGGTCTGGTGGACTGACCACTGAAAGCACCCCGTGCAGGGGGCACACTAGATACTGGAGGTGCATAATAAGGCTCCTGAGGTCTAGGAGTAGCTGGAATACCACTAGCTGCTGGAAGAGCTTAATGAACGGGGTGACTCGCATAGCCCCTACCATGACAAACTGCAACTGGGGCACGGGTACCAGAATAATGGCCCGACTCTCAAGACCTTTTGGCCTCTCTCTCTCCTCCGTATCTCGAGCAAGCATACCCTCTACCCTCCTAGCAATACTCACCACTTACTGATAGGCGATATCTATCTCTAACTCCCGGGCCATGCTAGACCTGATGCTGGGAATGAGCCCCTCAATAAACCGGCGAACCCTCTCTCGAATTGTAGAAACCAAGGCCGGTACATGTCTAGCCAAGTTAGTGAAACGGACAGCATACTCTGAAACAGTCAAAGTACCCTGGCGCAACTGCTCAAACTCCGCATGCCATGCGTCCCTAAAGCTCTGAAGGACATACTCTCTCAAAAACATGTCCGAGAACTGAGTCCATGTAAGAGAAGCTGCCTCAGCAGGACTGTCCAAATCAAAAGTATGCCACCACTCATAGGCTGCCCTAGAAGCTGGAAGGCAGTGAAAGCAACCCCACTCAACTCTGCTATGCCCATAGTGCGGAGGATACGGCGGTACTCCTCCAGAAATCTCCGATCATCCTCTGATGCCAGACCACTGAATGTAGGAGTGTCGTACTTCTTATACCTCTCAAGCCTCCGCTGCTCCTCCTCTGAAATTGTTACCCTACCCTCAGGCTGAGCTGGGGCTACAGGCGATATCGGTATAACCTCCCGAATCTGATCAACCTGAACCCACTGCTCTGGGGTGCGGGCATCGGGAGTCTGTGCTCTTCCCCCAGCCTGAGATGTGGCTGCAGCAAGGGAAATCAACCCTGACTGAGCTAGAGTGATGTACATGCCCATGAACTGTGCAAGGGTCTCCTGAAGAGCTGGAGTAGTAGTAGTAGTAGGCGTATCAGGTGCCTGTGCTCCGGCTGGAGCTACTGGTGGCTCCTCTGTAGTAGCTCGCCCGGGTGCTCTGGCTGCACCACATGCGCGTCCTTGGCCTCTACCCCGGCCCCGCCTCTAGCAGCTTTAGTAGGGGGCGCGGGTGCCTGGTCATCTCCGGTAGCACGTTCCTCACCATCCGTGAGAGAATAGAAGACAGAAGTTTAGAATTTCGAAGTCAATAATCTCGTACGACAAAGAATCAAATGAAGTGGAATTTTCCTAACAGTTCCATAGCCTTCCGAAGATAAGTACAGACGTCTCTGTACCGATCCGCGAGACTCTAATAAACCGGCTTGTGACTCACAACTTCTATGAACCTAGAGCTCTGATACCAACTTGTCACAATCCTAGTTCTCCCTCCGTGAACCTGTCGTGATGGCACCTAGTCTTTATGACTAGGTAAGCCTAACGTTTGCGGATAAAGGAACAAAGCATGAAAGCTATCAACTAAAAGTAAATTTTAAACAAGGAAAAGCAATGCCGCTCGGCATATACAATAATCACTTCCGAACAGTATTTATAACCCTCCTAAAACCCGGAATGTCATAAGTCACAAGCTAAAGAAGAACACAGTACTCCCATACTCCAGAGTCTAATACAAGAAGTCTTTAACCTGAGGAAGAGTAGATAGAGATACCTAGGTCTGCGGACGCGGCAGATATACCTCGAAGTCTCTACAGTCGTGTCGCCTAACTGGTAATGTGGCTGGAAAAAAGTACCTGGATCTGCACACGAAAAACATTGCAGGAAAGAGCATGAGTACACCACAGTGATACCCAGTAAGTGTCAAGGCAAACCTCGGTCGAGTAGTGACGAGATCAGGTCACGGCCCTACTGGATATATATAACAAAATTATACAGACTGAAATATCGCAGTAAAGATAGTTACTAAAGTTGAAATCACAGAAAAATAACATCTCAGTACACAGAGATAACAACAGGGGATCTCCCAGGATACCGTCCCGTAGTCCCAAACGTAAAGGTGCAGAGGGATCTACTGGGATGCCGTCCCGTAGTCCCCAAGTAAATATGCGGAGGGATCTACCGGAATACCGTTCTGTAGTCCCAAAGTAAATATGCAGCTCAACCAACAGAAATAACAGTTACAACAAGAAAACCACAATTCAGGCTAAGTCCAAGTCAAGGAAGAACTGGAAAATTTCACTAAACATGCTACACAAAATTCAGATAGGCAGTTAAGACACGTAGGCATGCTTTTATAAACTAAACACGATAATTACATAGGCTAGTGTAGCTCAATTTAAGGAAAACGGATATTTTACTTAATAAAAATAGAATTTTTCAGCAAATAGCTCGTGTATGCACTCGTCACCTCACGTACACGGCGCTCATATATCAAACAGTACCAAATCCTAAGGGGAGTCCCTCCACACAAGGTTAGGCAAGTCACTTACCTCGAACCAAGCTCAAATCAATCCGAAATTACGCTCTTGCCAGAGTATCCAACTCCGAATGGCCCAAATCTAATCAAATCAATTGCATAATGGAAATATAGCTACAAGAAACTAATTTAGCTAATGAAATCAAAGCTAAGGCAAGAAATAGAAAAAACGCGCAAAAAGCCTCCCCGATCCCATATCTTGGAATCGGGTAAAAGTCACAAATTATGAACACCCATTCACTCACGAGTTCACTCGTACCAAAATTATACAAATCCGATGCCTAAATCCCATTGAAAACTCAAAAAATTCAATTGGGGAACTTTTTCCCCATTTTCCCAACTTTCTCACTCAAATTCCTTGATTAAATGAAGAAAACAACAATAGATTAATGAAGTGTGGTCAAAAGGAATAGGAATCATTACCCAATGATTCCATCTGAAAAAATCTCGAAAAATCACCTTCCATCGAGCTCCAAATTGATTTTTGTGATATGAATTTCAAGCCCTCGAAGATGCCCTTTTCTACCCAGCGATTTCCGCTTTTGCGATTCCAGGACCGCATCCGCGGTCCTGGACATGCGGAATTTCAATTACAGGTGCGGCTTTTCACTTAATGAACCTCGTCCGCTTCTGCAATCAAGAGGTCGCACCTGCGTGTGCGCATCTGCGGTACTTCGTCCGCTTCTGCGGTCCCAGACCGCTCATGCGTTCCTTCACTTGCAATTGCGGGCATCGCAGATGCAGAACTCCCCTCGCACCTGTGACCCCAGGACTTCTCCCAAAATCCTCTTCTGCACTTGGTCGTTCGCATTTGCGGCCCCGCACCTGCGGTTCCCTACCGCAGGTGCGAAAACACCAAAACCAGCACACTAGAAAATCCTCTAAGTCTAAGTTTTCACCCGTTGAGCATACGAAACACCCCCGAGGCCCCCGGGACTTCAACAAAACATACCAACCAATCCTAAAACACCATACAAACTTAGTCGAGCCCTCAAATCACATTAAACAACGTTAAAAATACAATTCATCCTCCAATCCAAACCCAATGAACTTGAAACTTCAAAATTTTACAACCGATGCCGAAACCAACCAAACCACGTCTGATTGACCCCAAATTTTACACACAAGTCATATTCAACACTACATACCTACTCCAACTTCCGGAATCAGATTTCGACTCTGATATCTAAAATTCCACTATCGGCCCGAAACTCCAAAAATTTGACTTTTGCCATTTCAAGCCTAAATGAGCTACGGACCTCCAAAACATAATCCGAACACGCCCCTAAGCCTAAAATCACCCAACGATGCTTACAGAATTGACGGAACTCCATTCCGTAGCCTTCTTTACACTGTTCCAACTACGGTCCACATTCTAAGACTTACGCTCTCATTTAGGGACTAATGTCCCAGAACACTCCGAAACTCCAAACGAATCATCCGACAAGTCGCATTAGCAGAAAAGATATGAAGGAAGAAGTTAATAGGGGATCGGAGCGTTAATTCTCAAAACGACCGGCCGGGTCGTTACAGATCTCTTAACCGAATTTGATTGTTTAGAATGCACTTCTCTTACCAGTCCCATAGATGTTAATCAGAAGCTCAAGGTTGTTGATGTGAAGCCTTTATCTGGTCCTACTTTGTATAGAAAATTGATCCGCAAATTGAATTTTCTTACAAATACAAGACTTGATATTGCCTACTCAGTTCAATGTTTGAGTCAAGTTTATGCATGCCTTGTGATTCACATTTATCTATTGCCTACCATGTTCTTTGATACATCAAGGGTACTTTGGGTCAAGGACTGTTTATGGGTGCAGATGATGATTTTTCCTTGCGTGCTTTTTGTGACTCTAACTGTGCAGCCTGCCAAATTCACGCAGATCGATAAGTGGTTACCTGGTTATTCTTGGGAATTCTCTTCTTATTTGAAAATCCAAGAAGCAACACACTGTGTCTCTGTGTTCAGCCGAGGTAGAGTATCGATCCATGCGACGCGTCATTGCTGAGTTAGCTTGGCTTACCAGATTATTGGCTAAACTCTCTGTCACCTCCATTGTGCTTGTTCCTTCATATTGTGAAAATCAGTCAGCTATATACATTGCAAAGAATCCGGTATTTCACGAGCACACCAAACACATCGAACTAGATTGTCATTTTGTACGTGAAAAGTTACAGGATGGGCTGATTTCTTTATCTTTTGTCCCCAGCAGGCCGTAGCTTGCTGATATGCTTACGAAGCCACTCTCTGGTGTCACTCATCGTTTTAGCTTGAGCAAGTTGGGTGTGGCTAACCACCCTCCAACTTGAGGGGGATGTTAAAATAGCTGGGTGGTTATTAGTTGGGCTGCTATTTTTGTATCTGAGCCACTAGTTTGCTGAGTTTTGATTAAAGCTATAATTTAGAAGAACACGGGTTACTGATAATCGCAAGAATGTATAAAAGAAAGTAATTTGGATAGCCTAAATATAATTGAATAAAACAAGTAAACCAAAGTATATTTAGATGATTTTTTTGTGTCCCTACAACTGTTCAGTCCTATCCTTTTATAGCTATTTCGGATGTAAGTGCCTTGCTTTGGTCATAGTAAGGTTATTATGGGCAATAAATGACATTGAATTCTACGTTACATAATCATTACATTTAAGACAGATTCTCTAACATTTTCAGCATTTAATGCTTATCAAATATTGTACTTGGACCCTCGTATGCTGTCAGATTCATTCCCTTGACTCTTCTTGATTATTGAACTTAAATTTCTTGAATAGGTACGGGCGTTGAATCCTTTAAATAACCACACGTGCCTCTTCCTTTGCTTTTGCTCGCATCTATTACTACTCGTGCATCTTGGCTAACTGTAACTCTTTGACTATTTGACCAGCCTACGTGTCATGACACGTCATCTTCACACTTTTTAAATATGTAAACTCAATTTTTCCCAATATAGATAGTCCCCCCACTTGCCATTTATTCATCAATTGAATATTTGGGAAGTGGATTTCATTAAAACGGGAATTTTTGTCACCATTAATGTTGTGACATAATTGACACTTCAATTGTCACTTCCATTTAATGTGTTTCACATGTGTCACCTTCCTATTGGTTCTGCAATTTTACAGCACTTTTCTAGGCTTTCTTTTCGGCTTTCCTGTTCACGAAGTGTCAGTTATCATTATTATGGCCCTTCATCATTGCACTTTTTCCTTTGACGGTTGATCATCAATATAAATATAACTTCTTTCTTTGTCTCTGTCTCATAAAGTTTACTGAACACTTTATTTTTCAAATCTCTGTTTGTTTCCTCCTCGTATCATCTTTTTTCATTATGTCTTCGTCGAACCCTAACCCTAGAAGGGCTTCCATTGTTGATACCTTCCCTAGTGCTCCTAGCAGGGGCAGAAAAGGAGGTAGGCACCATAGTTCGGGATCTGCACAAGGCCCTTCTGTTTTACCTCCTGGTTCTGGCCCTTCTTCCAGAACCAGAGGTTCCCTTTCTCAAAATTCTTCCTCTAGGGGTAAAGAACCCTCTGAACCATAATGTGAAACTTTAGTAGAAGAGATAGTCCCTACGAAATTGTCTTTTTATCATGACAGAGAATCTCTTAGGAATCAGGTTTCTACTTTAGATCGTGCTGATGTTTTTCCCACTCAGATTACAGAAATTTTGGCTCCTGTAGTTTGCAAAGATTGCCATTGGAGTGATGACTTTCCTATCATTATTCCTAACCCAAATCAGAGAATTACTTCTTACTTGATGGGGTTTTCTTTTGTTTATACATACCCTTTCACCTTAGGGTTCAAACCAGCTATTGACCCAGTCATTCTTGATTTTTGTCATTTCTTCGATGTTTGTTTGGGTCAAATTGGCCCAATCATATGGAGGGTTGTTGCCTGTTTAAGGCATTTAACCAATTCTGCTGGTGTTCCCTTCACTTTCCCTCACTTAATTCATCTTTACTCCCCTAGGCTTTTTCACAATGGTGTTTTCACACTAGTAGCCAGGAGTAAGAGGGTTTTGGTGAGCCCTGAGGATGACAAGGACCGTGGCTGGTATGCCCGGTTTGTTGCTGCCCCCACTGCTGGTTTAGTGGGCGAAGATAACGTTCCCTTCCCTGAGAAGTGGAACTTTGCACGTAAGTCTTTTATCCTGTTCGTGACTTTTTCCTTCAAGTTTATCAACTTTTCTAATTTTGCTTCTCTTTTTTCTTTTTTTTTTAGCAACCATGGGAGTTGTGGGAGATGTTCCCAATTTCCGTGGCTGGGTAGACAGATTACTGAAGACCGGACCAATGGATGGGAGGTCTTGGAAGACACTTTCTAATCATTTTGGTTGGAAAGTAAAGACTCATGGTAAGAGCTTCTTATTTTGTTTCATCTTTCAAACATATATTTCTCTTTATGGCTCTAATTTCAATCCATCTTTTTATCAGGATTTGCTATTTGAGGAGTTACTGCCGAGGCAGTTGCGGCTTCTCGTGCTTCTTCTGGAACCCGTATCTCTTTGGAAAGTGCTCAAGAAATAGTCTTGGGTTCTTCGAAGAGAAAAGCCGTTGAAGAAGAAGATTCCGAAGAAGAGGAGGATGACGGGGGCTCTTTAGTGAGACGGCCTAGAGCTCGAAGACGCATCATTTCTGATGACGAGGCTGAAACATCCCCCCGCCAATCTGTGTCTCTCACCGAGCCTACTGAAGCTCCGGTGGTAATTCCCGTATCTGATGATGACGTAGCTCCCCTAGATACTCGTGAATCCATTGAACAAATTTTCATCGGTGGCTTCGGTAGTGGAAGTTTAGGGCCCGTTTTAGATGAAACTCCCCTAGCCTCTTTTTCAACTCCTGTGCCTATGATTTCTTCCTTACCAACCCCAGCTGTTTCTGTTCCTTCTTCTACTATTTTTACTTCTTCTACCGCTCCTCCTTTGACAATTCCCCCTCCTATCGTTCATCATACGGAAGTGGGCTCTTCAAGTAGAAGTGCCGCCATGAGGAGGGTAACTATTGAAGTTCCTGCTGATAGCAGCCTTTTGAGAAAGTCAGGTCAGGCAGATGTATGGCTAGAGCCCTTAATTGGCCCAATTAAAAAAGCAAAGCTGGAGAGCCATAGTTCCCTGACCCTAATGAATGATATCGTGCACGCCACTTTGAAGGTATTTTCCTTCTCTCCTTTCTTACTTTGTAAAAAATTTTATCTTTGGGATTCTTGTTCCTCTTCCTTTTTCTTTAGGCCAATCTTATCGGCACAGAAATGATGAAAAGAATCCCCCTCTTGGAGAAGGTAGCACGTGATTCTCAGTTGGAGGCGATCAATTGGAAGGAACAATTTGAGAGTGCACAAATTGACATGGAAGATTTACTAGAGAGCAGGAATACCTTAGAGCAGCAGGTGCGAGCTTTAACCTCGGAATTAGCAGTGGCAAAAGCTTCCTTAAGCCAAACAGAAAAAGAAAAAGAGCATCTCGAGTCTTCCTTCTCAGAACAACTATCCAAGGCTAGTGAAGAGAACAGAGAGTTGAAGGTTCTCTTGAGTCAAAAAGAGACTTACTCTGGGGAGCTCGTGCAAAGCTTAACTCAAGCACAAGAAGACCTTCGAGTCTCTTCTGATAAGGTGCGTGCTTTGAAAAGCTCCCATGCCTCTCTTCAAATTTCTTACAACTCTGCCCTGGCTGAAAATGAAGAGCTAAAGAATGAGATTGCTGATTGGGAAAGGGATTATGAGACCCTTGAAGAGAAATCTGCTATTGAGGCAAGTTGGGCGTTTTTGAATTCACGCCGTGATACCCTGATTGAAGCTGGCCAAGAAAATTTCAACTTAGAGTCTGAATTGGCTAAGGTTAATGAAACCATTGAGAAGGCTCAACAAACTCAAGATTTTCCTTCTCCTGCGGCCGAAGCTTCCGTGAATGTTGAAGTTGATACGCGTATCGCAGCTCTTCCAAGCCCTGTCGAGCCTGTTGCTGCGAGTCAAGATCAACCCGCAACTGTTGATGCACCTGCCCCAGTTGAGCCCGTTGCCGTTGATGCACCTTCTTCAGTTCCCTCATCTTCCTAGTGATAAATTTGAACTTTTTGAATTCTTTTTTGCAGGTACCTTTTTGGAAGGTTATGTTTAAAACCCTTGGTTTCATTTGAGGGTTTATTTTGGAAACGCAAGTCCCCAAGTCTTTTTATGGGGCAATCTGTATAAACAATTCGTAGTTTTTCGACTAAGTTCTTACTTAGTCTTAAGCTTTTTAATATTTTAGAAGTTTTCTCATTACTATCTTGAACTTCTATTTAGTTTATTCTTGCCTTTATTTCTAAGGACTTATAGAATAATCTGCATTTTTATTCTTTAGAAAATGCTTTTGTTAACTTCATGAATAACTAAAGTAAACATGGGTTTTATAAAAGAGGGCCCTTTTATATTTCGACACTTAATGAAGAAGACGTCTCAACTTCATAATGGTGTTAACATACGGTAAAAGAAATAGGAACACACATATTTCTTTTGAAATAACATTGACAAGTTTTTTATTTGAACTTTGTCTAGTTTTGAATAATGCTTTACATGTGTTTGAATTACATCTATAACTTTCTCGTAACTGTTTTTCTTGTAACAGATTTTTAAGAAAAAATAATAAACAAATAATAAACACGAGGTTTTTCTTTATAACCCGTTTTAGAACAATAAACACAAGGTTTTTCTTTATAACCTGTTTTAGTACAATAAACACAAGGTTTTTCTCTATAACCTATTTTAGTACATAGCTTTTACCCTAACTACAGTAAGGTTTTCTTTAGCCTTGGCTCGTGACTTCGTGACTTTTACTCTGCACTTGACTTTTTCAGGCTTGATTTTTCTTCAATCTTTCTTGCCTTCTTTATATACATACTCATGTATATTATGTAGTCCCCCAAGTGTTTGAGTGTTGAAGTATGAAGCCCCGAGCACTTGATTGTTTCTCTCATTTGGTCCTTTTCCTGAAAAGGAAAAACATACGGGACTCGGAGGTGCGATTTTAGATGAAGACTGCTTAACCCGTTTGTATTTCTATCAGAATAATTGTAACCCTAGGCCAGTAATTTTAGTTTATTCCGTGTGCCTTACAGGTCGTGACTCATCATTTAGTACGGGTTAGCTTTTTGCCTATCATCTAAAATCGTTAGTAAAATTTTAACAATTCAAAAATAAACTTTAAAAGATGGGTACCTGACCGTGGGTATTCCTTAGAAATAGTATCTCTTCAGGTGAACAGCGTTCCAATGCGAAGGTAATATTTTGCCATCCATTGTTTCCAACTCATATGCTCCTTTGCCTGCAACGCCACAGATCCTATAGGATCCTTCCCATGTTGGACTTAATTTTCCCGTATTAGCTGTCTTTGTAGATTGAAAAACCTTTTTGAGCACAAAGTCCCCAATTTTGAAAAATATGAGGCGTGCTTTCCGGTTGTAGTACTGTTCTATAACTTGTTTTTGTGCTGCCATTCTTACTAATGCAGCTTCCCTTCTTCCTTCAAGTAAATTGAGGCTTACACGCATTTCTTCGTTATTAGACTCTTCTGTTGCATGTGCAAACCTCGTACTTGGCTCTCCTATCTCAACTGGAATTAAAGCTTCTGCTCCATAAACCAATGAAAATGGTGTTTCTCCCGTAGTTGTTTTTGTTGTTGTGCGATATGCCCATAAAACACCAGGTAGCACTTCTGGCCAATTTCCTTTTGACTCTTCTAAGCGCTTCTTTAAGTTATTGATAATAACCTTGTTCGTTGATTCTGCTTGCCCATTACCCACCGGATGATAAGGTGTAGATGTAATCCTTTTAATCTGCCAACTTTGAAAAAATTCTGTGATTTGAGTTCCTATAAATTGAGGGCCATTATCACATACGATCTCCTTTGGTACACCGAATCGGCATATGATATTTCGCCAAATAAAATCTTTGACTTCCTTTTCTCGTACCTGTTTGAGTGCTCCTGCTTCTACCCATTTAGTAAAATAATCAGTGAGTACGAGCAAAAATTTTACCTGCCCTTTTGCTTGTGGTAATGGACCCACGATATTCATTCCCCATTTCATAAACGGCCACGGTGCAATGACTGGATGTAATAACTCCACAGGTCTATGCATATTATTACCCTACCTTTGACATTTATCATATTTGGCCACGAAACTTTCTGCTTCTTCTTCCATTTTAGGCCAGTAATAACCTGCCCTAATTAAGGTTCTCACCAGTGATCTTCCTCCGGCGTGATTCCCACAATGCCCCTCGTGTATTTCCCTCATTATGTACTCCGTTTGAGAAGGTTTGAGGCATCTAGCTAAGGGACCACCGAACATTTTACGATATAGGTTGCCCTGGTTTAAGCAGTATCGAGCAGCCTTTTTTCGAAGCGCAGGAGCTTTTTTCCTAGACAAGGGATTGCAGTTCTAGGTTGGTACGTGATTTCATATTCACTTAACTCTATAGCCCACTTAGCCAACCTACCTGATAACTCATGCTTATGTAATATATTACGTAAACGGTAGGCGGTTACTACAGCAATAGGATGACATTGAAAGTAAGGTCTTAATTTCCTAGAGGCCATGATTAATGCAAGTGCAAGCTTTTCTAATTGAGGATACCTCGTCTCCGCATCTAACAAAGATTTACTAACATAATAGATAGGGGATTTCTTACCTTATTCTTCTCGAACCAAAACAGCACTTACCGCTACTTCTGAAACAGCAAAGTAAATGAGTAGTCTTTCCCCAACCTTTGGTTTTGCTAGCAAAGGTGGATTTGATAAGTATGTTTTCAAATTCCTGAGTGCCTGTTGATATTCCTCATTCCATTCAAAATGATCCTGCTTCTTAAGGGCTGAGAAGAATTTAAAGCACTTTTCTGATGATTTAGAAATGATTCTTCCTAAGGCTGCAATCCTCCCTGTTAATCTTTGGACTTCTTTCTTGCTTGAAAGTACATCAGGGATTTCTTCAATGGCCTTAATCTGTGCAGGATTCACTTCAATACCACGATTAGAAACAAGAAAACCTAAGAACTTACCTGATGCAACACCAAATGCACACTTTTCGGGATTTAACTTCATATTAAATTTCCGCAAAATTTTAAACGTTTCAGACAGATGCGATATATGGTCTCCTGAATGCTTAGTTTTAACAAGCATATCGTCTATATAGACCTCCATAGTTTTTCCCAAATGCTCTTGAAACATTTTGGTAACCAACCTCTGATACGTTGCTCCTGCATTCTTTAGACCAAAAGGCATTACTTTATAACAGTAAGTCCCCCTGTCTGTTATGAATGAAGTTTTTTCTTCATCTTCCGAATCCATTTTAATCTGATTATAACTTGAATATGCATCTAAAAAACTTAACAACTCATGCCCTGCAGTAGCATCAATTAGTTGATCTATATGAGGTAATGGAAAAGAATCTTTATGACAAGCTTTGTTAAGATCTGTATAGTCTACACAGACTCGCCATTTACCGTTCTTTTTAGGTACCACAACAGTGTTGGCTAGCCACTCAGGATACTTTACATCGCGAATGGACCCATTTCCTAACAGTTTGTGCACTTCATCCTGAATCACCTGATTTTTGAAAGTGCCCTGCTTTCTCTTCTTTTGTTTGATAAGTGGATGAGATGGGTCTTCATTCAACTTATGAGTCATTACCTCCGGTGGTATACCTGTCATATCGGAGTGGGACCAAGCAAAACAATCTGCGTTAGCTTTTAAAAATTCAATCAACTTACGTTTCATATCCAGGCTGAGATTGGCTCCTATATACACTTTTCTTTCTGGCCAATGTATAAACAAAACCACTGCCTCCAGCTCTTCTATCGTCGTTTTGATGTTTTCATTTTCTTCTGGTTCTTGAATGGTATCTGGCCTTGAATCCACATCTGTTTGCCCTTGTTCAGTTGAGGTTGATGTTATGTTGTCCTCGACTGAATTCTGTAATTGTCATTTCTCTTCACCCTTCGCACTTAAATTCGCCATGGAGTTGATGCTCCTGGATGTCTGTTGGTCTCCTCTGATTTGACATATTCCCCATGGTGCTGGAAATTTGATGACTTGATGCAAGGTTGATGGAACAGCGTCCATGTCATGGATCCATGGCCTCCCAAGAATTATGTTGTAAGCCATTTCCATTTCCACTACCTGAAATTTTGCGTCTTTGACAACGCCTTCTGCGAATGTAGTAAGCATCACCTCCTCTTTCGTTACAATACCGGAATTGTCAAATCCCGACAAAGTATGCGCTTTTGGTACCAATTTATCTTCTGCTTGCATCTCGCGTAGTACTCGTACCAAAATAATGTTCACGGAACTACCTAGATCAATTAAAACTCGTTTCACGTTAGTGTCATGTACAAGTAAAGATATTACCAGTGCGTCGTTATGTGGAGTTAATAGACCCTCGGCATCTGCATCATCGAACGTAATATTTTCTTCCTCCAAGACATGTCGTAGCCGCTTCCCGTGGGTAATTGTTACTTTGGAAATCTTTTTAGCTGCAGTATATGATACACCATTGATATCTTCACCCCCACTTATAACGTTGACAATTCTTTTGGGCGAAGGTGGTTTTGGAGGCTCCTGCCTGTTGTTCATGTAAGCTTGCTTTCCCTTCTCACTGAACAACTCAGTAAGATAACCTTGTTTTAACAAATGATCAACTTCACCCTGCAAGAACCTGCAATCTGTCGTTTTATGCCCGTGATCGTTATGAAATTCGCACCAATGATCAGGGTTTCGTTCGTTTGGATTTGATCTCATCTCCTTCGGCCATCGTACCTTATCTCATATGCTTCTTAAAACAGCCACGAGTTCAGAAGTGCTCACATTGAAATTATAACTGCCAAACCTTGCCTTTAGACCTCTATCATCATCTCGTGATTCACGTGTGCTTCGGTCATTCCCAAATCTAGATGATGAGCCTGACTCTCTATTCCTTGATCTGTGATCGTACCTTTGATTGTTTGGTTTTGACCGTGAGTCTTTTCCCGTAGGTCCCATGTATGGCTCATACCTGTTTTTACCGGACCTATTTTTGTTTTCCGCCCGTCTTGAGTTTACCTTTTCTTCTTTTTGATGTCGTGAAATAATATCTTCTTCAATCCTCAACTTTGTGCTATATCTGTTGTAAACGTCATTCCATGTTGTAGCTGGAAATTTACGAAGGCTTTCCTTGAGTCGCCTCGTAGCTTCTGAGCTTTTCTCATTCAAATTGCTTGTGAAAGCTATCGCTGCCCAGTTATCTGGTACACGTGGCAATGTCATTCTTTCACGCTGGAATCTGTCTACAAATTCCCTAAGCAATTCTGAGTCCCCTTGTTTAATTTTAAAAATATCTTCCATTCTTTTTTTGACTTTTTGAGCTCCCGAGTGTGCTTTGATGAAAGAATCTGCAAGCTCAGCAAAAGAATTTATAGAATTTTCGGGTAAAAGAGAATACCATGTTAGTGCACCTTTAGTGAGTGTTTCACCAAATTTCTTGACTAATACTGATTCAATCTCCTGCTTAGTCAAATCGTTGCCTTTTACGCCTGTTGTAAATGCAGTCACATGGTCTCGTGGGTCTGTTGTTCCATCGTATTTTGGCATATCAGGCATTTTGAATTTCTTTGGGATTGGAAGGGGAGCAGTACTTGGCTTCCAGGGTTGTTGTGAATATTTATCCATATCTACCCCTTTGATCACATGTGGCACCCCGGGTATTTGTTCTATGCGATCACTTTGCTCCTTGAGCTATTTCTGCAATGTTAGTACTAAATTTTGTAAATCAGAATTGACTAAGTTACCTGGTTCTCCCTCCTGTGACTCGCTGGGGGTTCCACCAATACCTGAATTAACGAGCCCGGAACGAGGGTTCTCTAGAGTGTTGTTATTTGGAGTGGGTGTGGGTGGTGCAGCAGGTAATTGGCTAACAAAAGCCTGAAGAGCTTTATTTACTTGTGAGGCAATAAGTTTTTGCAAAGCCTCATCCATAGTTTCAACATTTTCGAATTGAGCTTGTCCATCTGTATGAGACCCATCAGGAGTGCCTTCACGAGACCGCCGTGGAGAGCCTCGTGGAGAAGGAATCAGTACGTTATTGTTCTGTGGATCTCCCTGAAGTTGTTGGGTTGTTTGATTTTCTTGGTTTCCTTGAATGTTGTCATTGTTGTTCGACATGGTTGATGCAACAAGGAAAGTTAGGCTAAGATAAAATGGATTATCAGATTCCCGGTAACGGAACCAATTTGTTTAACCAAAAAATGGAATTTTGATTAAAGCTATAATTTAGAAGAACACAGGTTACTGATAATCGCAAGAATGTATAAAAGAAAGTAATTTGAATAGCCTAAATATAATTGAATAAAACAAGTAAACCAAAGTATATTCAGATGATTTTTTTTGTGTCCCTACAACTATTCAATCCTCTCCTTTTATAGCTATTTCGGATGTAAGTGCCTTGTTTTGGTCATAATAAGGTTATTATGGGCAATAAATGACATTGAATGCTACGTTACATAATCATTACATTTAAGACAGATTCTCTAACGTTTTCAGCATTTAATGCTTATCAAATACTGTATTTGGACCCTCGTATGCTGTCAGATTCATTCCCTTGACTCTTCTTGATTATTGAACTTAAATTTCTTGAACAGGTACGGGCGCTGAATCCTTTAAATAACCGCCCGTGCCTCTTCCTTTGCTTTTGCTCGCATCTATTACTACTCGTGCCTCTTGGCTAACTGTAACTCTTTGACTATTTGACCAGCCTACGTGTCATGACACGTCATCTTCACACTTTTTTAATATGTAAACTCAATTTTTCCCAATAAAATATATATGTGGTTACTTGCCTTAATCTTTTTTTAGGCTAAAAAATCCATAAAAAGCAGCCACAACGCTTTGTTTGATGTACACTAGATCTACAATGTTTAACATAATTTCCCAAAGAGGCACTTGAAGTTTAGACACCGAAAGTCATTGACCAAAAAGCCTATTAATCAAGTCGATTGTACTCCTAGTCTCATTATATTGTCACTTCCTTTTTTCCAAGTGCTCTGAGATGTTGTTATTTTACTAAAAGTGGTTACGTTTTATTCGTGTTAATTTAGTGCCACTTAACTGAAAATTTCAAAATAAACGAGTTTTTTTTTTTTCCAGTTTACAAAAAGCAGAAATGTCATGTCTTTTGTTCAAAAGGTGCCACGATGACATAATTACCGCTATAGAATCCAATTGGTCCACTTTTAACTTCTCATATTCTTGCTATTTATATATCATGTCCTTTTACAATTTATAACTTTTAAAAAAAGATCTTTTTAGATCTCTTATTTGTAAAAGATAGATCTTTTACGTGTAAAAGTAAAACTCTCATGCGTAAAAAAAAAATGTAGGGTTATAAAACTAAAAACAAGTTTGTAAAAAGCTACAAAACTAATTGACTCGACATCTCATTATCCCAAAAAAAAGGAGAAGAAAGAAATACTCTTTGTGTTGCAAAATCAGTAAATCTATCATCCCTTTTCTAATCCGCAAAGAAAAAAAATATCTTTGACTAAATTATGTCGTCACATTTTTTATTTAGTAAAATTCTAAGATTTATTCTGAAAAGGTAATTGAACTACATCCAATTCAATATTAAGGAAATCAACAAAATTAACTTTTGACAAATGAGTGCAGGTTAAATTTTTGGATGAAAATGTTTAGCTAAATTATCAAATAATATAGCATTTCACCTTTATCACATAGTCATATATTAGCTTATCTTTATTTAAAGTGTCAACAACAAACTCAGGGGCGGATGTAGGGTACTATTTATGGGTTTGGCCGAACCCAACAGCTTTTGGTATAGATCTTGTATTTGTATTAGAAAAATCTATTAAATTTGTATTAGTATATAATTGCGAACCCAGTAACTAAGACATGTTATGGATTCGACGTCAAGTATAGAATCCATAAACTTCAAATCTTAGCTCCGCCTCTGAACAAACTCAACCATGCATCCTGAAAATCAATATTATTGGATTTATATTTGTATTTGGGCCGTTATTCTGGGCCTTGTACTTCTCGACTTTGTAATTATTTTTAGATAGGTTAGTCTAGTTGTTTAGTGGTAGATATGTACATTTTTTTGGTCTTTTGGTTTTGACTGGTTTTGATCCAATTAGAATTGGGCTTGTATATAAACACTATTGGTTCCGGGTTTGAGACCAACGGGTCATTATGGAAGAATATTTGAAGAGCTCTTCTCTCTCGAACCTTCTTTGTCCCTGTTTAGGTTTCTGATCTCTTCTCCATTTTTGTTTGATTTCATACAATCTAACATGGTATCAGAGCATAATCATCAAAGATCCGGTGTAATCTCCGATTTTTAGTACCTCAATTTCCTTGTTTTTCATATTTCCAGAAAATTGGAAAACCTAGTTTCTTCTTTTTCATTTTTTCGAAGATTCTAGCCAAATATTCCAAATTTTATGATGAATCCAGTATTTTTCGAAGTCTATTGTGGATGAAATTTGTGATTTAGCTGCCGTCTTTCTTCAGTTTGTGGATTAAAGTTGTGGTTGCTCAGTGATACCTGATGGCGACAAGCTTGCTTTTGCCGATTTATCAGTTTTCCTTTTGATTCTGTTTTCTCGAAGGATTCTCCCGCTATTTTTGTAATTTTTCTCACTTCGGCTCATTCATTTCACTGGTTTCATTGTGCTTTTATCGTCTGAGCCCTAGTTTTTCTCTTTCTCTTGCATATTGTATCTCTTTACTCTTGGAAAATAAAAATGTTGCAACCGCCTCTGAAACCGATCCTAACTCTCCTACTTTTACTCAAACTGATTTTGTTTACCTCCTTCTCACCCATTCTATCATCATCCCTCTGACAATCCTGGTACTATTCTCGTGACCAAACAATTCAATGGGGACTGTTTTGGAGCCTGGCGAAGAGGCATTATCATTGCTTTGGGAGCAAAGAAGAAATTAGTATTCATTAATGGGAGCTATGTCCAGCCTACTCCCGATTCCCCTTTGTTTGAACACAGCGGAACAGTGCAATAACATGATCATTAGCTGGATTCTTAACACCTTAGAGTCTATGGGATGAATTGAACCAAAGGTATGGGCAAGCAAATGGTGTTAAAATGTATGAAGTCCAAAAGGACCTAAGTACTATATCTCAAGGTTCTTCTGATGTGGGAAGTTATTTCACTAGGGTAAAGAGACCCTGGGATGAAATGGAGTCACTTGATGCTGATTCCTTTTGTGGTTGTGAATGCAAATGTGGAGGTAAACACAAAATGATCAAAAAGATGGAAAATCAGAAAGTGATGCAATTTTTGATGGGTTTGAATGAGGTATTCAACAATGCTAGAGGAAATATTCTGATGATGCAGCCACTTCCTGAAGTTAGCAAATTACAACTAGCCGATATGCTGACTAAACCACTCCCAAGTGTCACTCACAGGTCTATCTTGAGCAAGTTGGGTGTGGCCAACCACCCTCCAACTTGAGAGCGCGGTGTTGGATTTATATTTGTATTTGGGCTGTTATTCTGGGCCTTGTACTTGTGGACTTTGTAATTATTTTTAGATTGGTTAGTTTAGTTGTTTAGTGGCAGATATGTAATTTTTGGTCTTTTGGTTTTGACCGGTTTGACCCAATTAGAATTGGGCTTGTATATAAACACTATTGATTCCGGGTTTGAGACCAACGGGTCATTATGGAAGAATATTTGAAGAGCTCTTCTCTCTCGAACCTTCTTTGTCCCTGTTTAGGTTTCTGATCTCTTCTCCATTTTTGTTTGATTTCATACAATCTAACAAATATTTCATGGGTTTTATATTGGTAAGTTTGGAAATTTAATTTAAAAGCGAGGAAGAGTATATCTTTTTCGAAAATTTGTAATTGAAAATTGGTGCATGATATATATGTAACAACCACTAGTCAATAGACGCGTGTTCAACTAATTCAATACACGACTTTGTTTTTTTTCTGATGGACCGCAAATGGAAAACCCAAAGCATTAACACTTAACTAGACGCGTGTCGCTCAAAGTTCGAATACTCATCCGGCGTGCTCACCACGCTTCAGAAATCGCGTGCAAGACATCCCTTTAATGCATTGGCTAAATTCATGAAACTTCAGTGGAAACAAGACCAACCCTAAAGCTTTGAGGTATCTAAATTTGGAGTGCCTAAGCAAATCCTAAGGTTAAAACAAAGAATCCTAAAACAAGAAGAAGATAAAGTGAACAACAACAACCCATGTTCACTTTTTCTTTTGTTTCTCTCTCTGCATTGAACATATAGACTTAAGAAAGATAAAGGCTCTAGCTAGGGTTTGCAGTTCCTTTTGTTCATTTCTTTCACAAATTTGGTTGACCAGTAGAACTGAAAAGAGGATCAGTTGTTACCCAAGAGAAGAAAGTGGAAAATAAAAAAATATATAAGAAGGGGATGGGTAGAGGAAGAGTGGAGCTGAAGAGGATAGAGAACAAGATAAATAGGCAGGTTACTTTTGCAAAGAGGAGAAATGGATTGCTTAAGAAAGCTTATGAACTCTCTGTGCTTTGTGAGGCTGAGGTTGCTCTCATCATTTTCTCTAATCGTGGCAAGCTTTATGAATTCTGCAGCTCCAACAAGTACTTATTATATTTCCATCTCTTAATTTCTCTTATTTGTAAGATCTGTCCTTGCTTTTGTTTTGGCTGTCATTTGCTTCTTGTTTCACCCTTATTTTGGTTTTTGTAGCTCTATATTAGCTAGCGTTTGGCCATGGATTCCAAATTTATTTTGAAAAATCTGATTTGGGTTAAGTTTGGTTTGAAGATGAAAATGTGTTTGGACATACGTTATCAAAACATATTTTCCAACTTTATTTTGGAAAAACATATATATAATTCCCAAGTTTTGAGATTTTGGCCCAAAATCAGCTATTGCCCAAAATCAGCTCAATAGCTGATTTTGAGATTTGAGATTTGGGATTTGGCCAAAATATGGGCAAAATTTATGGCCAAACACGAATTTTGAAAATAAATCCCAAATTTATTTTGGCAAAATGCCAAACGGGGCCTTAGTATGTGTTTCTCTTGGATCTTGTCCAATGCAAAATTAGGTTTTTAGTTGTACATCTAATATAGTTCCCACCAATTTTACCCTATGTTATGCAAGATCTGTTTCCTTTGATGGATTATCAGCGATCAGTACTACTTGAAGATGAGTTTTCTTTCATTCATTTTTAGGTTTAAAATAAAATAACATGAAAATCCTAGTGTGTGTATATATATATACCAAAAATCTCTTGTTTGAAGTTAAGAGAAAAGGGTAAGATGGCAGAGTAGCCGTCCCTATGGTTGTTCATTATTCGGTTTGGATCGATTTTTTCCTAAAAAGAAACCAAAATAAGTAAGTCGGTTCTTAAAAATGTTGGAAACAAACCAAACCAATTAAGTATTTTTTATCGATTCAGCGTTTGTCAGTTTTTATCGATTTTTCGATTTTTTCAGTTATTTATCGGTTTTTTTCTTAAATATGAGACATACACTACCAAACACATATTCCAGCGACTATATTTTCAACATAACACTATCAAACCAATTGCTCTTTGAGAAATCTATCATTTACCAAGATATATTAATGATAATTGAATCAAATAGTGATGAATAATTTGAGTACTCAATTTATAAAAATCAATTATTTTTAACATGAGATAAGTTCTTGTACTTAACAAAAGAAAACTACAGATCAAAACTAGAATGTAAAGGCAAAACATTAGATTATTGTAATAGCAAAGAGCTAGACTAAAAAGACAAAGAACTAATATGTACCATAACATTTAGAAACTTTATACAAAAATATACATATATATATATAGGTGTGATAATAAATTCAAATAGCTACTTCTATTGTCGGTTTGATATTGTTTGGTTTGGTTATTTTTTTATTAAAACCAAAACCAAACCAAATTTGATTGGTTTTAAAAATTCAAAACCAAAACCAAACCAAACTTAAAAAATATTGGGTTTTTTTTATTGGTTTGGTTCAGTTTTTGGTTTGGTTCGACTTTTCGGATTTTTATGAACATTCCTAGCCGTACCGGCAGATCTGGAGGAGTGTTTTATTAGTATGTAATTAATTACTACGTTGTGTACATTTTAAAAAACCTTGGAGTAACCAGATAAAACACTGTCCAGTCCTGCACCTGTTAGGTTACATGATAAATTCTTTTATCTTTTTATGATGCAAGGCAAAACTCTACCAAAGGCTTCACCTTTTAGCAAATTAGTCTAAAAGATCCATCTTTTTATCCCTTTTTTCTGTGTGATCGTACGCATTTATAATAGGTAATGCAATTGACCATCGTATATTGCTTTTTAATTAAAAGAGAAAAAGATTTAAGATGTTTATTGGGTAATTGGCTGTAGCATATGTAGTACCACGATGTAGCTGATGTAATGTAACTTGGCTCGGGAGCTAATTAAAGAAGTCTACTTGTAGTTTACATTTTGTATTGAGGCGTCAATTGTCCTCAATTAGAGTTCCAGAAGTGATTCTGGGATATGCTCAGCTTAAAGTTTGGCAACCCCTTAACCAACCCTCTTGAAGCTTATTTGGGGGCAAGTGTATATAGATAGTCATTCTCAGAAATGCTATTTAGAAATTATGCAGTATTTATTTTATCCATCTTTTTAAATTATAAATCTTAACTTCAGGACAATTCATGATATTTTTGTCCTGAAAATTGAAATTCAGGAGGTACTGGCTAATTCATAAATAGCAACCCTTTAGAGTAGCTATCTAGTGTCATTTCTATGCTTATTTGGCATGTCTAGTGCTACACTGCTACTTCTTAAAAAAGTTGTATCTAATCCAACTCGTACGAACCTCGATTAATTCATCAAATATATGTTATTTTGGCACCTCATAATCATAAGTGGAACAAATTTCCATTTAGGTGTCATTTGAAGTGCTAAGTCAAGTAAAGAGAAGTAGTGACTCCTTTAGTGAAGGCAAATACATCGAGTAGTGACGGCAAAAGTAACATTAGAGTAAAAACTTTAGTTTGTTTAGTATAATTTGTAGAAATCACATAAATACATAGCGTCATCGCGGCAAGGCAAGAGTGGAAGGAGAAAAGAAAGAAGGATCAAATCGAGTGTTGAGCGAAAATTAAACAAGGAACTACCTTCAGCCATTATCGTTCAAGTGTTGTAGAGAATCGCCCTTGGAAAACTTTGACGGAAAACCTAACAGCCTTCTAGCATGTGCCTACCGTAGGATACCAGACTGATGGAGTCATAGACGTATTTATAGGTAGGCTAGAGACTCTTAGGCAAATACTTTAGCCCTAGGGACTTCTCCATAAATTACAGTTGCCCTAGGGACTCCTAGTAAAATTGGTTTCTTACCATCAAAGAAACTATCATATATGCATAACTACAAAATATTATCTAATATATTATTTACTTGGGAGACAAGGTAAATAATTTATTTTCTAATATGTGGGCCACACTGGAAGTACGGTAAATTTCTAATATAATTATCTAAAATCATGAAAATGATTGAGTGAAATTATGTTCCTAATCGAATCTTATGACATATATATGCCATCCACTAAATGCTTGTATTGCAATTCCCAATATTTGGGTTCATAGAAGCATTTTTTATTACCTATTATTGCAAGCTAAGGGGGAAAGTTGACATCATTGTTCTTGATTAATTAACTTCTGTATGATGTCTGTGACAAAGTAAAGCAAAACAGTCCTTAAGTAACGTATCTGAAATACAAATTTTGGGTAGAATACATCTGCCAAAAGAAATAACACAGACTATCGTTCATATCTCCCAATTTTTCCAGATTTCCAGTAATAATAACCTATGATAGACAGTGACGAGGCCAAAAATTTTATCTAGTGTGTTCAAACTTGAAAGAAGTAAAAAAAAATCTTCAATAAAGGATGTTTAATATATATTATATAACTCTAATATCTAATATTTTATCTATATATACACTGTAATTTTTGGACGAAGGGTGGTCAATTGACCACCATCCATTAGGGCTATGTAGCTTCGCCCCTGATGATAGATGGGACATATTAAGGATGATTATTAGACAAATATTCCCTAAGGTTTGGACTCGTAACACATACATCTCTTGTGGTACACTAACAATTAACTTTTCCTTTTATTTTTCCTATGCATATCAGTATGCTCAAAACCCTTGATAGGTACCAAAAGTGCAGCTATGGTACATTGGAAGTCAACCGATCAATCAAAGATAATGAGGTAACAAAAGCTATTTGACTTCATTCCGCCATCCCTTAGAACAAAGGAATAAAAAATATCTATGATTTTGCCACAGTATATAACTAGTGTCATTTGATTGGTTTCTGACATGAATGCTGCTAATTTGATCAGAATTTTTCCTTCTAGTTTTTTTTGCGAAAAGAGTAAGAAAGATTTAAACTTTTTAGGAGTCGAACCCTCACCTTTTATGTGAGAAAGAAATAAAGAATGCTTGCTTGCACAATATATTTCCTTTTTTTTTTTTTTTTTTTTGTATTAAAAATAATGGTTCATCTTTGAAGTTCTTGATCATCTCGTTCATTGCAGCAAAGCAGCTATAGGGAATACTTGAAACTCAAAGCCAAATATGAGTCACTGCAGCGATATCAAAGGTAAACCATCTAGCTAACCTTAATCATGCAACCTAAATTATGTGACATATTACAGGGATGTACATCTCTTGGCAACTTATACTTGACATTTTCTTTGACAGACACCTTCTTGGAGAAGACTTGGGGCCTCTGAATATCGATGATCTTGATCATCTTGAAGTCCAACTAGATACTTCCCTCAAACACATTAGGTCCACCAGGGTAAGCTTAGTAATATAAACATATTAAAATTTCACCATTAAGAAAAATTGCGACGGCTGATCTGCCAGAATTTTAAAATATTTTTTCATTTTTTCAAGTTCAATAGCTGGGCATAGTAACATTTACAAATCATCTTATTTCACTGAATAGACTCAAGTATATATGTTTCTTATTGTACCTTCTGGATGTTTTGTAGACACAACTGATGCTTGACCAGCTTACTGATCTTCAATCTAAGGTAATTCTCATTAATTGGTTGGGAAATGTTTTCTCACCTCAACATCTCATGTATTCAATAGTAATTCACGTAAGCGTTTTATTATATGTACAGGAGAAATTGTGGGTTGAGGCTAATAAGGTACTTGAAAGAAAGGTAGGGTGGGTAGCCCATACATGTGATTGTAACTCTCTTTTGCTAGATTATCCTAGGACTTATGTTGTATTCCCAGTATCCCATATATTGATTCTTGTTTGGTGTTGTTAGAAATATATCATTCCTGATTTTATCATCAATTTTATTCACCTATGTGAATATGTGCCTTACCTTATTATTTGTCTTATGGATGTTCCAAATTGTGTTAAATTGCCTATGTTTTAGCTGGAAGAAATATATGCTGAAAACAATCTGCAGCAACCATGGGGAGGTGGTGAGCAAAGTGTCACTTATGGTCAGCAACATGCTCAATCTCAGGGTTTCTTTCAACCTCTAGACTGCAACTCTACTTTGCAAATTGGGTAAACTCTACCTACTTCTAAATTGTCATGTCATTATGTTACTTTTATTTCCATTTGCAACTGATGGTTAAATGACGAGTAAGGCTTGCTCTAGTGTGAAACACCTCAACAAACAACCGACCAGAGACGGATTTAGGATTTTAACTCGTGGGTTCAACCTTTAATGTTCTTAGTATTGAACTTATTATATTCTTAAAGTTATGGATTCTATCTGCTATTTATTACTCCCTCTGTTCCAATTTATGTGAACATGTTTGACTGAGCACGTAGTTTAAGAAAAAATGAAGACTTTTGAAATTTGTGGTCTGAAACAAGTTAAAATGGGCCCAAGAGTATTTGTGTGTGTTATAAAAGCTTCTCATTAAGGGTAGAATCGGAAGTTTAAGCTTAATTATTTTCAAATTTAGAAAGAGGTCATTCTTTTCGAAACGGATCAAAAAAGAAATAAGTTCACATAAACTGGAACGGAGGGAGTATGATTTAATAATTTTTTGCACGCATTGCTATAGGGCTACATCCGCCCCTGCAGACGGTCTGGAGGAACGAAACGTATGGGAGCAAGTGGTAGTAAAACTATTGATCCCAGTGTAATGAGGGTGATTAAAATTGAGCAATTTATTACTTATAATCTAGTAGTATTTGGTGGAAGTCCTTTCACACAATTGGTGTGGTTCAAATATTCCCACTGTCCCTTTTTCCTTCCCCTTCTCTAATTCCCCCATGTAATAGAAAAAAATTAAAAGTGCTGGGCTAAAACTAAAATTCTATATTTTCATTTATTACAGGTACGATCCAATAACTACTTCAAGCCAAATAACAGCAGTAACAAATGCTCAAAACGTCAATGGTATGGTGCCTGGTTGGATGCTGTGAATGTCCCTCAAAAGTCCAACTTTCACTTATCTTTAGCATTGAATAATAGCTTATACTATTAAGTAATAAAGGAAAACCGCAGTTATCTATCTGAGGAGTACTGTAAATTCACCTTTTTCATTTCTTTCTGATTTTTTAGCTAAACTTTATGGACAATATTAAGGTGAATGTTTTGAAATATTCTCGAGCTATGTTGCTTTGAAATGTTCTATTAATATCATAAGGTGGATGTTACTGACTATTTTGCATTAATTTATTCACATTGTTTGTGTTATGATAGTTTTCGGATGATTATCTTTTTCTGTGAAATTTTATTAATCCATAAAAGACGGTTTTATATATATAGGCAAAATGGCATCTGGACTAGCTAATTGTACTTGTTTGTCAACCCGGTAAAGTAACTTAGAACTTTCCAATATGAACACTTTAACTCAATGAAATGAACATCAATAAACACCGCTGGCCATATTGACTATGCTTATGTGGCATAGGTGCATGCAAATCAGGCTTAAAAGGCGTTGGTAAGGAAATTTTGATTAAAAAATTGCTCAAAAGAATTAATAACTAAAAGAATTTAAAAAAGCAAATATAATAAGTCAAACTCGTCTCCCCACTCCCTCTTTCTCCACAACCCCCCCCCCCCCAATTCCCTCTGCCCCCTTCCCTTTCTGCTATTCATTTCTCACCCCCCGCCCCCCCTCCTTCTTCCTGTCCCCAATCTCTTCATTTTTTTTCTCCCCTTTCTTCTTGTCGAAAAGGTGCTTTTTTTAGTTTTTAGTTTTTTAAAAGAGAATGTTGAAGGTAGAAGGGATAACAGGAGGAAATTATATGGAGGAGAGGGAGATGGGATCGACGCCGATGAAAATTTTTACTGCTCCGTTACCAAGAGACGTTTTATTTTGAATGAGACTCAAACAGACTCCTTTAGAACTTTGCCAAGTGGATTTTTGGGCCCCACTTCTTAGCAAAAGTTGGCCAACTCCAACCGTTGCTCCGTTAATTTTTCTCTTCCAAATTTCTCCAACTCCCTTGACTCAATGTGTTCATTTACCAGAATTCAATACTTCTAATTCGTTCTCTAATTTCTTCTCTCAAGCAATTAGCCATTTTTAAAAGACAGTCAAACTTCAAGCCCATAAATATTTAAAAAAAGAAGAAAGAATCATAAAGAAAAAAAAAGCACCATTAACATTGACATATAATTAAGACTGTTCAAGAAACCCAGTAAAAAGCAGATACAACCTCTATAATCTTTAGTTTTTTTTCTTTCTCCCTCTCTTTTTTTGTCCGAATTCCTCTATCCTCTTTTTCCCTATGAAAATGATAAAAAGGCATAAAAGAATACTTTCGTAAAATTTTCAATTAAGATTGGCAGAGTATCTATGGAGCAATAATTTGTTGATTTCAATTTTATGAAAAGCTAAAGTAAAAAATCAGATTTTTTTCTCAGCAAATATCTTCTTCTTTAGTACTCTCTTTCTCACTTTTGAATGTCATGGAGATTTATCTGGGTTAAGCTTTCTCAAAACTTCAAGGAGTGAGTGCGAGATACTCATAGTATCCCAATTTTAAAAAGAACACAAGTAGTCCATTGAATCTAAAGCTCAGAATCGCACACCCATCGAATAGGTCTGTTACTTAGGAGGAAGTTGAAGTGTTAAGAAAAAAGAAAAGAACTAACAGGATGTTTGTTAAGCTTATAAGTTGGTCAAGCTAGCTTATAAGTACTTTTCGGCTTATCTACACATTTGGTAAAGTTAAAAGTGCTTATAAACCAAGTGCTTATAAGTCAAAAATAAGCTAAAAGTCATAAGCTGGTCACCCCCAGCTTATGAATTTTTAGCTTATAAGCACTTTAAGTTTGACCAAAATTTTTACTATTTTATTCTTAAAATATTTCTTTTTAGAACAAAATTCATACATCAATACCCACTGCCTCAAGTATTCAACCTAAACCCCCCTCCCCTCACCCCTCACCCTTCCTCACCTCTTCAAGTCTGCAATTCTCATTGACTATTTAAGATAAGCAAATTCTCTCTTCCTTACCAAAATTATATCTGTGTGATTGTGTATTAATATTTATATCTTTGAACAGTATGTAATAAATGAGGACATATCAAAAATTTGGTGTATTGCTTTCTAAGTATTGCGGTGATGAAGACAATGTTTGTTTCTCTTCAAATAATTTGTCCTATTTAGGTTTATTTTTTACTGAGAAACTTTTGTCAATTTACTCCCTCTATTCCAATTTATGTGAACCTATTTCTTTTTTGGTCTGTTCCAAAAAGAATGACCCCTTTCTAAATTTGGTAATAATTTAGCTTAAACTTACAATTCTACTCTTAATGAGAAGATTTTATAACCACACAAATACTCTGAGCCCCTTTTTGACTTGTTTAGGACCACAAATTCCAAAAGTCTTCATTTTTTCTTAAGCTCCGTGTACAGTCAAACTGGTTCAGTACATAAATTGGGTCGGAGGGAGTATAACTTATGATTATATGCTTATCATAAAATAAATTATAGTTATCATAAAAATTATCTTATCTAAGCACAGTTGTATCTAAAATAAAATAAAAAATAGAATATTTTGTATTTGAATCGATCTGAAATCTAAAATTTTGAAGAAATTAAGCCCTTATAAGTGTAAACAGTTTTAAGGTTATTTAAGTCATTTTAATAGAAAAAGAGCTTATCAGCACTTTTTTTTTTATCAAATACTGCAGCAACTTATTATCAATTTCAGCACTTGTACCCAAACACGTAACTGCTTATTTATTAAAACAGTTTCAGCACTTAAAAGTGCTTTTCAGCAACTAATGCTTATCAGCTACTTCAAATCAGCTAATCCAAACGGGCTCTAAAACAAAAGAGAAAGAAAAGAATTGAAGAAACGAATTGAAGGAGAAAAGGTTGAACAGATGGGACCACAAATTACAGATGTCATTAAATAAGAGTCTCATGCAAGTATTACATGGCATATGACACACAAAGTAAAATTTCTCGTTACCAGGCCAAATTGCTTAGCGGCTGAAAATGATGGAGTTGGAGGGTGAAATGATGGCTTTTGTCGAGAAATCAAAGTGGATAGGTAAAATTGGTGATGATGAAGAAGGCGTAGAAGGAGTAGTTTCGGTTACATTTGGGTTTGGCCATTTAGGCTTGACTTGACGGTGTGTGATGGTGCTGGTGGTGAAGTTATGGTGGAGTAACAGTTGCGACCTGACAGTGAAGAAGAGAAAGAAAAATGATACATTAGAAATTTAGTAAATTGATAATTAAAAAGTGGAACCCACAAATTACACGTGTCGAGAAATAAAAAGCATAGAATGTGAATTGTCATTCTTGTTAGGCAATTGAAGCTTACGCTCTCATGGAGGTGTTCATTGATATTTATTTCATTCAATTCAGGTGTTCAAATGGGAAAGTTCTAATTCGTTTAACGAATTGACAAACGAGTTCAAATTTAGGTGGTCAGGAGGCTATTTTGCCATATATATATATATATATATATATATATATATACTTTCAAATTTCATACAAGCAAATCTGAACTAAAAATGTACAAATTAAATATATGTTGTTCCAGTAGTAAAAGTCACTATTTATAGAGGACACGTATATATTCCAGAATACATCGTGTCATATTGAAAACAGTGTGCCTTTGCCACGTTGTGCACCATATAAAAATGCACCACAACGGAACTGGATTTCTTGACTGGTTAGTTATCTAGCCATGTTCACCAACTGCTCTATTACATTGAACAAGTTCGTTGAAAAATTCAACAACACATATAAACGGTTAGTGGCGAAGCCAGAATTTTCGTTAAGAGGTATCAAAATATATAAAAGTAAACATACCACGAAATTAAGGAGAGTCAATACATAGTATATATACATATAAAAAAATTTACCTACCTACACAGTATATTTTTTTCGCGAAGGGGTCTTATTAGACACCCCTTCCTATAAGGTGGCTCTGTTGACAATACTGGGCCACTTGACAGCAGCTAAAAGAATTAACTATTGGGCCTCATTGTTTCATACTTAGTTTGGGCTTTTATGTATACCCGACCCATTTTCATTTAGTGATTTATTTTGTATATACACGAACATTCTGGACATAACACAATAATAAGAAATTCATTTTCTCTTCTCAAATATTTTGCTCTTCTCTTTCTCTTTCTCTTTTTCTTCTCATTATTAGGGTTTTCAATTTCAAATCAAATCTTTCGATTACACTAAGATAGATAAATTAATATGGTATCAAAGCCTATAGTCAATCGTTGATGGCTCCACATGTCCACTGACGGTGTTTGTTTCTCAAGTTCCTTTCTTATTGAAGTTTTTCATTGCCGGAAAATCTCTAGATTTTTCTTTGATTTTGATCGATTTGGTCATAACTGATGAATGTTACAGGATTTCAGAGATTGTGAGCTATTTTTCTAGTAAATTTGTGGCTCGATTCTTCAGAGTATGTTCATCCCCAATTTCTGATTCTACCGGTGATATCAAAAGTCGCGGTGTTTTTTTTTTGTGGTAAATGGAAGGCCTTTCTTCTTTAGGTTGCAAAGAAGGACGGTAATATCCTTTCATTACTCAATTTTGGGTTGAAGTGTCGGTAGATACCAATTTTATATTTTTCGGCACAAAATTGACCTAACTAGGGTTTAGAAATGAGTAGTCCTGAAGTGAGTTCGTCAACTACAGCTGATGGTTTTGATGATTTTACTATACCTCCCTCACATCTTTTCTACATACATCCCTCGGATAGTCCAGGTGCTCGCCTGGTTTCCCCCCCCCCTCCCCCTCCCCCCTCCCCCCTTTGATGATAATGGTTTTGTCATTTGGCGCAAAAATATGCTTACTGCCCTCTCTACTAAAAACAAGTTAGGTCTCATCACTGGTAGGATATCTAAACCACAATTTAACTCTCATTATTATCATTTTTGGAAAATGTGCAATGACATGATCATTGCATGGATAACAAACTCTTTCTCTAGGGATATAGCCAACAACGTAATGTGTTTTGGCACTGCTAAGGATATATGGACTGACATTAATGAGAGATTTGGTACTTCCAATGGTTCTAAGTACATTCAACTTCAAAGGGAAATTAGTCAGGTCATTTAGATATTGCTACCTATTTTACCAAGCTAAGAGGTCTTTGGGATGAGCTTAGTACCGCTTATGTTGGTCATGTTTTTTCCTGTGGTGCTCTCTCCAAATTCATTTAAGAGCAGAAAATCTATCAATTCCTCAGTGGTCTGAATGAGTCTTATTCTACCTGCAAAAGCAACATCCTTATGATGCCTTCCCTTCCTTCCCTGAGTAAGGCATATTCCATACTACAACATGATGAGAAACATAAAGAGACTTCTGCTCCTATCCCTGGTTTCTCCCATGATTCTGCTTCCTTCATTGCTTCAGCTGGTCATATGAATACTTCTAGGGGTTTTCATCAGAGGGTCCAATTTGATGCAAAGAGAGGTTCTAGTTCATCTTCCAACCTTTCATGTAGATATTGTAAGAAGCTTGGGCACACCATTGATAAGTGCTATAAGTTACATGGTTTCCCCTCAGATTTTATAATTTACCAAGAATAGGAGGTCTGCTGCTTGTGTTCAGTCTGATGGATATCTTTTGGACTCTGCCTTTACCAAACCAAGCTCCTATGATGACAATGGACATGGATTCAGTAAAGAACAATATCAACATCTCATGACATCGCTTCAACAAGTCCAAACATCTCCTACTCCTCATTCTGAAAATGTTGTCACTGAAAATGCATGATTTGCCAAACTTGCAGGTGTGTACAATCACCCTGCGGTGCATTCAGCTTCTTTTCATGCATGTGCAGTTTCACACTTAGGTTTATACCCTTGGATCATAGATTCTGATGCCACCAACCACATGACACCATATAAACACTTACTTCACAATCTTAAGCCTTTAGTAACACCTTTTCTAATTACTCTACCTAATGGATATAAAGTAAAGGTCATATCTACTGGTTCTTTGACCCTTAGGGCATATATGATTTTACATAATGTCTTATTAGTTCCCTCATTCCATTCAATTTGGTCTCTGTACATAAGTTACTTCTTCAGTTCAAACGTTTTGCAATCTTCACCATTTATAACTGTATTTTACAGGGCCTTTCTCTGAGGAGGCCTCTGGAAATTGGTAAGGCTACAAATGGACTATACTTCTTGCATTCAGCTGATTCTCATTTTCCTTTGTTTGTTGCTAGTTCTGTTTCCTCTTCTGCCCAGTCTAATGTTTCTGTTTCTGTTCCTAACACTAATGTTGTTTCAAATTCTGTTGCTTATTCTGTATCTCATAGTTCATCTTGTAATCCATCTGTTACTGGTAATAAAGATGATTTGTTTTGGCATCAAAGATTAGGTCACATTTCATTTGCCAGGATGAGTTCTATTTCATTTCTGTCAAATAAAGTGTCATCTAAACAACCATTTTATGTAATGTATGTCCAATGGCTAGACAACATAGACTTCCATTTCCTGATAGTACTATACATTTTTCTCTTCCTTTTCAACTTGTTCACTGATCTCGCCCAACTATGCCTTATAAAAAGGACAAAGCGGTCCCTGCAAATATAATCCGAGTATTTAGCCCAGAGTCGAATCCACAGGGAATTAACCTACCAATTACTCTTGTTAAATTCACTAAATTTTTCGTAATAAACTTTCCAGATATTTTGAATAACAATTGGAGATGTTTTTACTAACTATAACTAAATGAAAGCAAGTAACTAAAAGTTAACTATGACTAGGTTGTATGCAAGTAAGAGAAGGATATAAGGTTATGATTTCCCCTATTGATGGAATCCCTTCCTGTTATGTTTCATATAGATTTGCTTAATCGTCTCTATCAATCATGAGCACTCTTACTACCGTAAATCTCTCCCGAGTAATTACGACAATTTACTAGACGCACTCTCCCGAGTTACGCTAGCTGGCTTTTATTACAGCTCACTTTAGATCACACCCAAGGCTTTGTTACCCATAATCCCGCCTTTAAACCCTCGGTTATTGATCCCTCATATACTTTGGGAGTGGTGTTGTTCAACAATCATCTAAATATGCACTCTCTCCCGAGTAATACATACTAAATAGGCACAGCTAAATGAGGATCCTATCAATTAACTACAACAAGAACGTAGCTGAACAAATAGAGATTAAACCGGGCAAACTATATTAACATAACACGAAGTTCATCCTTCAATAGGTTCCATCAAAAACCCTAGACAAAGTATTTAGCTACTCATAGCAAAGCAAGATGAAACTACAAATGTATTCATAATGTGCAATTGAAATAACAAAGAGAAGATCGAAAAACTCTAATGGTTGATTGCTCTTCTCACACTTGTTCTTGCCTCCAATTCAGTCTAAAAACAAGCCTAAACTTCGCTTGGGCGAGTTTGTTGAGTTTATAAAGGGTTAGGATAAGTTTTCCCCGATTTACACTTTAGTCCCGAAAAATTCTGGGCAGTTACACAGTCGACCGCGGCCGCGGCAGAACGCGGCGCGACCGCAGCGAAACGCAACTATTCTGCCCCACTTGCTTGGCCTACCGCGGTCCAGCCGCGGTCGACCGCGGTCGTGGTGGCTTCTTGCCCAGTCCTCCTTTGCCTCTTTCTTGCTTATTTTCGTTTGGGTTCTTCTTGATTGGCCTTATATCAATATTATTGACTCCAAAATACTCCATAGTCTCTTCCTAACTTGGATTAGTCCCTGCAAAGCAAAAGAATACCAATTAGAGTATTTTGTTATCATTTTGCCTTTAAAACAACAATAAAGTATGGTACATTTGGAGTGTAAATAGCGTCTATATAGCCTATTATCAACACCCCACACTTAAACCGTTGCTAGTCTTCTAGCAACAAACCACACTCTATAGGCCTAATCGTCATTGGGTCACTTCCCTACTCCCTATACCAAGAATAGTTCACATGGATAGACTACTTCAGTGCAACCTCCTCGTCTCAAGAGTGGACTCCTTTCTAGCCACGCAATACCCCTAAACAACTCTCCTACAGAGGTCCAGACATACCTTCCCTTCATGAACCATGTGCCTACTCACTACAAAAGAGAATTATATCGTTTACAAACCACAGACTGAGGAATTCGAATACAATCTTTCACTCACCCTCAGAACAAATTCTTATGCCACAAACAACAAACCATAGGCTTGCCCATAGTGTAATACTCAACTAATCGAGCTCATTCGGTCTAGAATCAAATAGGACTTTATTTGGTTGTAATGTTGGCTGCGGGACGGGTAGGATACATCTGGGCATAGTGACTACACCTCCCTAAGTACTTCACTACATTGTGTACTTTTAAGCTCTTAACCTTGTCACACCTTCCTGCTACCATTACATTATTGTGTTAACCCCTTCTTCTTCTTCTTTTTTTCTTTAAGCACACTTTTTCTTTTAATAGCTCCCACCACTTTGAGGCTTCTTTTTTTTTTCTTTTTTTTCTTTTGTCCCCTTAATTCCACTTAACAGCCCAACCAATCACCCCACACTTATATTTTTCCATATCCGTTACACTTTGAGTGCTTCTAAGAGGTGATTGGCAACAAGATAGGCTATTTAAACTCGGGTTAGGCTTGTAATGTAGTTGCCAAGAAAACATGCTTACAGGCTCAACGGGGTTGACTAGGGTATACACAGTTAGGTGGGAACAAGCATACATAGAAGGGTTCAGCAAAGAAATGCCTATATCACTTTCCAGACCACACAAGGCTACCATTTCGCTTTGCACACACACAGGGCAAGTTATTGGCATCGAATGTTAACACAAAATACAGAAAGCCACACTCACACACGGCACATGACTCAATCCAGTTAGGATCGACACTCTGTTCTAAGTACTTGAGCCATTCAAGAACACACAATTTAAGGCCTTCTTTGAGTCAACTAAAGAGCCTAAGTGTCACACTAAAGCAGTCTTATTCAAGGTACCATAGAGTTAAGGGTCCCTATTTCCTTTTTTTGTTTCTCGCCCAAGACTTTCTAAACTAAAAAGAAAAACTAACTACACCCGGTTAAAATAGAAACCCTTGGAAAAGAACTGTGGTTTAAAGAAAAACCAAGGGGGAGTTGATACACTACCTAATCAAACAAATTTCTTTTAATAAGGAAGTTACAAAAGAAAAGAAAAATAACAACATTCATGGGTTGCCTCCCACGCAGCGCCTGATTTAGCGTCGCGGCACGACGCAGATAAGCGCATTTAAGGCTCACTCGACCTCTAAGGTTCAGTCAGGTGGATCTCTAAACACTTCCTTTGGTTCATTCATGCCCACATATAGTTTCAATCTCTGCCCATTGACTCTAAATGTATGAGAGTCTTTCTCTGAGGCAATCTCTACAGCCCTTGAAGGGAATACTTCGACCACTCGAAATAGTCCAGACTATCGTGACTTGAGCTTACCCGGAAATAGCCTTAATCTTGAGTTATAGAGCAATACCATGTCCCCGGGGTTGAAATTTCGCTCCACAATGTTCTTGTCGTGCAACCTCTTCATTCTTTCTGTGACGACCCGACCCGTCATCTCATGTGTCACTGCTCCGTTCCCCCCCCCCCCATTGCATGCTTCTTCATGTTTCGTTATCGGTATGTGGTGTGTTAGAGTTGATTTGGATTGGTTTGGATAAGAAATGAGACACTTAGTCTCTTTAAGGAAGGCTTAAGTTGGAAAAGTCAACCGGACGTTGACTTATGAGTTATAGGGCTCGGATGTGATTTTCGGTGATTCGGTTAGCTTCGGGGGATGATTTGTGACTTAGGAGTGCGATCGGAATTGATTTTGGAGGTCCGGTGTAGAATTAGGCTTGAATTGGCGAAATTAGTATTTTGGCGAATTCCGGTTGATAGGTGAGATTTTTGATCCGAGGGTCGGAATGGAATTCCGAGAGTTGCTGTAGCTTCGATATGTGATTTGTGATGTGTGTGTAAAATTTCAGGTCATTCGGACGTCGTTTGGTTGGGTTTTTAAACGAATGCGTGTTTCGGAAGTTTTGAAGAAAATTAGGCTTGAATCCGATGTGATTTAATGGTTTTAGCGTTGTTTGATGTGTTTTGACGATTGGAGCAAGTTTGGATAACGTTTTAGGATGGGTTGGTGCTTTTGGTTGAGGTCCCGAGGGCCTCCGGGTGTGTTCGGATGGTTAATCGGGGAGTTTTGGGAGTTTGCATACTGCTGTAGGTTGCTGCATCTGGTATTCTCGCTTCTGCGGATTTTGGACCGCAGAAGCGGAGGTGCTTAAGCGGAGTAATTCATCGCAGAAGCGGTCCAGGGGTTGGTAATGTAGATTCGCAGAAGCGGACCTTTCTTCGCATCAGCGGGTCCGCAGAAGCGTAAAGTTAGCCGCAGAAGCGGTTTTGGCAATTTAAGTGAATATCCGCAAAAGCGGGATTTTGGCCGCAGAAGCGGTCCCGCATAAGCGGAAGCGGGACCGCAGAAGCGAAAACTGGACTGTTTAGAAGGGGTTTTATTTAGTATTTCATCCGCGAGCTTGGGATATTTTTCACCATTGTTGGGCGACCTTGAGAGCCTTTGGCGAGAATTTAAGGGAGTTTTGACTGGGAATTGATTGGAGGTAAGTCCCCTGGCTTAAATACATGAGATTATGATAGATTTAACATGGGGATTGGTTGAAATTCACCAAAAAGGGGTGAAGCTAGGGCTTGTGTTTTTGATATTTCAAATTGGAATTTGATAGGTCATTTGAGCTCGGATTTGGGAGTTCTTGGTATGTATGGACTCGTGGCGAGATGAGGAATCTGGTAAAGTAAGTTTTGTGATTTTTTGAGAAGTGGGCCCGGGGCTCGGGTTTTGCTAGTTTCGAGATTTTTGCTATTTCTCGATTGTTTTCGATTGGGCATTGTTCCCTTAGCATATTGTGATGTATTCGCTCTGATTTTAGTTAGATACGACGCGCGTGGAGGCCGATTTGAGGGGCAAAGGCGTCGCGAGCTAGAGATTTCGCCGGTTCGAGGTGAGTAGTATTTGTAAATGATATCCTGAGGGTTTGAAACCCCGGATTTGCACATCATAGTGTTGTATTGAGGTGACTTGCACGCCTGATATGAGCGTGGGGTAGAGCATCGTTGGGGATTGTGACTTGGTCCGTCCCGGTTGTTGATTTTTACAGCGTATTTGACTGAAACTACTTGTTATCATCATAATTTGGGCTGATTGCCATGTTTGGGCTTCGTGCCAACTATGTGAATCCTTCAGGGATTGATATCACTATTTTCGCATTATTTTGCCAGGGTTTTAATACTGATTTGCAAACTCAGCCATTTTTCTAAGATTTGAAAACTTAAACAACATTTTATTGACGTTTTGAGCTGAGAACTGTTATATTAATATTGCCTAAGTGGCTTATGTGCATTTCTGGACTGAGCATGGATCGGGCTGCGCGCCGCAGCGGTGTTATAGTGATTTCTGGACATATTGTTGGCTCGGGCTGCACGCCGCAGCGGTACTGTAGTGATATTGAGGCCGAGGGCCTGGTTGATGCCACGAGATGGCTTGATTATTGCGCTTGGGCTGTAGGAGCCCCTCCGGAGTCTGTGCACACCCCCAGTGAGCGCCGTCGACGTTAAATACATGGTTGGCTCGTACAGCACGCCGCAGTGGGTACTACGTGTCATGACATTCAGCACTCTCATTTCATTGGCATCCATACTACTTCTTGCACTGTTTACCAGATACCCTGGTGTTAATTGTTAATGAAGTGCTGTGCCCGAGGGGCTGACTTACGTGCTGACTTGCACTATCCGTTTCGCATTCATTTGCTTAACTATTGAAAAAGATATTTTCAAAAGAGGTTTTAACTGAGCCCAGATATTTTGTAAGGGATTTTCCTGGTTTTACTGTTTTCTCAACGGGTTGTACTGTTCTATATAGCATAATGGAGTGCTTTACGTGATTTCTTGCTGCTCAGTTATTATTTACTTTTATTACTCACTGAGTTGGAGTACTTACTTTACTCCCTGCACCTCGCGTGCAGTTGGTATTTGTTACCCGGTAGCGGGTTTGAGCTGATTGAGGATTTTGTTATCGTAGCTGAGCAAGGTGACCGCCAGCGTTCGCGGCACCGGACTTCGTCTTTTGACTCTAAATTTTATTTTGTATATTATCGGCCTTGTAGTTGTGTTCAAATTTTTTTAGATGCTCGTGACTTGTGACACCCCGGTCGGGCTGTGTAGGGTTGTAAATTATCTGTTATAAATGCCATTTAGTCGTATTTATCCATTCATTTATGTTTGATAATTTTTAAAGAGACGAATTTGGTTAGTTGGCTGGCCTTGTCTTCATGAGAGGCGCCATCACGACCGTGTTTGGAAATTGGGTCGTGACAAGTTGGTATCAGAGCCTAGGTTACTAGGTCTCACGAGTCATGAGTAGGTTTAGTAGAGTCTCGCGGATCGGTACGGAGACGTCTGTATTTATCCTCGAGAGGCTGCAGAACCTTTAGGAAAACTTCCCATTCTTGGAATTCTTATCGTGCGTACTTGATTCAGCTTGGAATATAACTCTTGAAATTCCTTCCACACGTCTGTATGCGCACATGAGCGCTCAGTATTGTATGTGCCTTGATGGCTTGTGATTCCCCGATCGAAGGGCGAGATGTAATCTTCGTGAGTATGTTGGGCTAGTCTGGAGGACTTGAGGCCGGATCTTTGCCTATGGCTCGAGCACCGAGGTGCTGATTGTGCGAGCAAGTGTTCTTAACTTATATGTTCGGTATTGTCCCTATTAGCCGGAATGACAGTTGGATATCCATGTGATGAGTATGTTAGTGATGCGAGGTGTGTTTATAAGACTTGGTAGTGACGAAGAAGTCTGCTGGGTAATAAATGAACTGTTAAGTGTTCGATTCCTATTGTGACTTGATGTGTAGCCCAAATTATGGGCGGGTGAAGAATATTATCGTGTCTCCTAGTTGGAAAGTAAAGTGCAATACACGAGGCGGTATGATTTCAGACTCAAGAAGACTAAATTGACTGTGTGACGTATATGATGGTGGAAGGTGTGCTGAAATACTAAATTGCGGCGAATCAGGTGGGTTATCTCCTGCGGAGTGTTCTTAAGTGGTATGCTCCTTATTTGTACGTTAGAAGATCTCATGTGTAATTGAAAGGTACGTGTTATAATTTAAAAATCTGGGTCGCTTAAGAGAGTGGACTCGGCTGATGTGGGGATGAATGCGAGGTTTGTAGAGGATTTCAGTACTAGATGATCTGTGTTTTCATAGACTTGTAAGTGATTTGAGTTTAATCTCACTATGGTATTGTGGCATCATTAGAGTAAAAAAGTTATGAGTTGTTGAGTGTGTCTTGATACATGGCTTCGAGCCAAGTTGGGGAGGTTGCTGTGATTAGCTGATTGCACGGTTATGTGCTACGTTGGTTCCGTTTCGAGGTATGCTGGCGGATCAGTTCGGGTTGCAGAAAATTGAGCCGAGGATGGCACGAGTGAAGCAAAATTTTGACAAAGGTTATATGGTGCTTCGTAGATGTGTGAAAATAATAGGATGTCTTGAGCTATTGTTGATAAAGAATGCTCAGTGTATAGAGAAGGAAAATGTTTGTTTGTATTGGAATTAGATCATACCCTGCGGTGTCAGAGTGCTAATAAGGCACGAGTGGTTCTGTTCGTTAAGTCAGGTAATTTGCAGTTTGAATAAGAGTAAATGACTCTCGAGAATGGTTTTATTGTGTTCACGATTCTACATGTAATAATCAGGTGTCTTAAGGTTGTGTATGTGGCTAGAGACTGTGTTTTCATTAGAAAAGGTCAAGACTTGTGGTATTTTTTTAATGTTGATTATGGGAATCCTATGTATCGGTATCTGGAAGGTAATGGTAACGAATTCAGATTCGCAGGAAGTTCTGCAAGTAAAGTATTCTGGAATGTGGTATTTCTGGGAACATTTGAGAGGGTATTCAGCGGCTTATGGGTCTTAGGCAGGGTGGTCTTGTGCTTGGGTCTTGGGTAGTGAGCCTGGGTTGAGGAACTGTGGTGCTACGGCAAGAGGAAATATCAAGTTGATGATGAATCAGAAGGGAAATTAAATAGATGGAATAGCTTGATAGCAGACCAAATCGGTATGGTAAGGATATGATTAATTCATCGTATGTGTTCGAGGTAATGAGCCCTTACAGGTATTGTGCAGCAAAGCTCTTGAGTTTTGACAGCTTGCTCAGCTGGGTTTGGATAGAAGTATTCTGTCCTGGCAGTTTAGCTTGTGCGAATGGAATTGGCAGAGATGTTCTTGTTGGGTTTTACCGTGGTTTGGAGATGTATATATCTTTCTACGGGCATGCGAAACGTGGGATGTGTGATTATTTTCTTCTAAATGGGATTAGCGGGAGTTCTTGATTAGATGAGTTACAGTTCAGTTCTGAAAAGGAGTTCATAAGATTCTTAGGCAACGAGTAGCCTCAGGTAATCAAGGAAATGGTACTGCTAATCGGAAGTAGTTCGATGAGAGTAGATGTCTCGGAAAAAGGGTGATGTGATCAGACTGATGATACTACGTTAGTATTGTGGTGTTTTCTTGCTAGATCGACTGCTGATATCTGAATTTGTTTGATGGCACATGGGAATTTTAGAATATCCTTCGTGGAATGATTGGGTACTTGAGGTGTAATACGTATTCATGCTGCGGAATTTGGGACCAGGTACAGTGATTCGTGTGCTATATGGAGTTGGAGACTGGGAGTTCTCAGGTACAGACTATGTAGTGGTTGTGGATCGTGTGTATTGGTACCGTTAACGGCTATTGGGATTTGGAGGCCCGAGTGGATCTTTCTTTGCTTGGTATATTAGACTTTGGATATGACATTGGGGTGTAGGGTGGTTGTCTCAGTGTTGGGTTATTCTAGGCTATTGTGTTATGGGCTATATCGGAAAATGCCACAGGTGGCGTGGCGAGGTGCATCGGATTATGTTCTAGCAGAGTGGTTTGTATTCCAAAGACCAGCGGACGTCTAGGAAGTATTGCTTAATTGGGCCTTCGTGGCGGATGTCAGTGCAGAGGTTTCTACCATTGATTCAGTTCCGGTATTGAGGGACTTTTCGGATGCGTTTCTTGTGGCCGGGCATGTCACCGGGTGAGATTGCTGATTTCGACATTTATTTGGTGCTGGGCACTATATCGTACGGCTCTGGCATGAGTTATAGTAGTGGAAGGAGCAGCTTCAGGCTTCTTGGTATTGAGTTCGTTGGCAGGCCAATGTGGCTACGTATTTAGCTTGAGTTAGCTTGGTTAGTCCCGAGTTGTATTGCTGAGGGATAGGTTGATTCGATCGTTCTTGAACTTGTTAGTGATCTGGGGAGATCTATGAGTTGCTTTTTCTGTGCTGTGAGACGTTATGATTTGTTGGATATGGGCACATGTGGTGCGGTTCTATTGGGGATTCATAGAGGAAGTCGAGCAGGAAGAGTAATTGAGAGTTGCTTGGTAAATGGAGTATTGGTTGTTACCTATCGGTTGCGTGTCGTATGTTATTTGTTTCACCACGAGTGCAATGAATTGCTTTGGTTTTAGACATCACATTGAGTGTGGTTGTCGATTTTGAGCATAGCAACTTGAGGTGCTTCATGTGTAACAGTGTTTAGGATCGTGCATTGTAGCGAGGCTACGTGGAGTTATGACCCTTCGGGGTAGATTCAAGTATTCTATTTCTATGATGTGAGACGGGGTCCCAGCCTTGTGTTGTGATGGTACTGAGGAATTTGAGTTACAACTCTTTCGTTTGAGTCATTTGTCATGATTTGAATATGTCCAGACCGTTTCTCATTGTTGTGTGTATTATGCAAGTTGTGGCTTAGGCCTATGTTGAGGTGTCATATCACCAGAGTGGTGTGTTGGATTCGAGGTGATCGTTGGAGTCATTAATGAATACGAACAGATTTGGTCTCAGCTTGTTAGAAGGATAATATCGAGGTTTGGCCCGTAAATCTGTTGTGATATTAGTCAAAGGAAGTGGCTTCATGAATGGTTGATCTGAGAAATTGTTACGGTTTATTGCGTGTTTCATTTATCGTTGGCTATGGAAGTGTTGGAATAAGACCTTAGATGACAAGGGGTTTCTATCGGTATTTGGTTATTGTGGGCAACTGCTGTGAATAGAGGCTACCGTTTCGAGTGTTTGGGTTATGCGGTATATCATATGATTTCACCTGAGGTTGCAGGTATGGGTTATTACAGCCGGTTCGGGCTTATTCTGAGTATAGATGTGAGGATCTGATCTTGTGTATGATTTTGGAAAGTGCAATGTGGTTCTACGGTTTATGGTTTAGATAGACTGTGAAATTTCAGCTATATTGTGTTATCGGACCTATGCGAGGTAGGGTGACGAGGGATCCCCCGGGTATGTGCTTGGTAAGGTCATTCAGCTATTGGATTGCTTCTAGTACAACTCTGAGTACGCTCGAGGACGAGCGTTGGTTTAAGTTGGGGAGGATGTGACGACCCGACCCGTCGTCTCATGTGTCACTGCTCTGTTTCCCCCCATTGCATGCTTCTTCATGTTTCGTTATCGGTATGTGGTGTGTTAGAGTTGATTTGGATTGGTTTGGATAAGAAATGAGACACTTAGTCTCTTTAAGGAAGGCTTAAGTTGGAAAAGTCAACCGGACGTTGACTTATGAGTTATAGGGCTCGGATGTGATTTCCGGTGATTCGGTTAGCTTCGGGGGATGATTTGAGACTTAGGAGTGCGATCGGAATTGATTTTGGAGGCCCGGTGTAGAATTAGACTTGAATTGGCGAAATTAGTATTTTGGCGAATTCCGGTTGATAGGCGAGATTTTTGATCCGAGGGTCGGAATGGAATTCCGAGAGTTGTTGTAGCTTCGATATGTGATTTGTGATGTGTGTGCAAAATTTCAGGTCATTCGGACATCGTTTGGTTGGGTTTTTGAATGAATGCGTGTTTCAGAAGTTTTGAAGAAAATTAGGCTTGAATCCGATGTGATTTAATGGTTTTAGCGTTGTTTGATGTGTTTTGACGATTGGAGCAAGTTTGGATAACGTTTTAGGATGGGTTGGTGCTTTTGGTTGAGGTCCCAGGGGTCTCGGGGTGTGTTCGGATGGTTAATCGGGGAGTTTTGGGAGTTTGCATACTGCTGTAGGTTGCTGCATCTGGTATTCTCACTTCTGCGGGTTTTGGACCGCAGAAGCGGAGGCGCTTATGCGGAGTAATTCATCGCAGGAGCGGACCGGGGGTTGGTAATGTAGATCCGCAGAAGCGGGTCCGCAGAAGCGTAAAGTTAGCCGCAGAAGCAGTTTTGGCAATTTAAGTGAATATCCGCAAAAGCGGGATTTTGGCCTCGGAAGCGGTCCCGCATAAGCGGAAGCGGGACCGCAGAAGCGAAAACTGGACTGTTTAGAAGGGGTTTTATTTAATATTTCATCCGCGAGCTTGGGATATTTTCCACCATTGTTGGGCGACCTTGAGAGCCTTTGGCGAGAATTTAAGGGAGTTTTGACTGGGAATCGATTGGAGGTAAGTCCCCTGGCTTAAATACATGAGATTATGATAGATTTAACATGGGGATTGGTTGAAATTCACCAAAAAGGGGTGAAGCTAGGGCTTGAGTTTTTGATATTTCAAATTGGAATTTGATAGGTCATTTGAGCTCGGATTTGGGAGTTCTTGGTATGTATGGACTCGTGGCGAGACGAGGAATCCGGTAAAGTAAGTTTTGTGATTTTTCGAGAAGTGGGCCCGGGGCTCGGGTTTTGCTAGTTTCGAGATTTTTTCTATTTCTCGATTGTTTTCGATTGGGTATTGTTCCCTTAGCATATTGTGATGTATTCACTCTGATTTTGGTTAGATACGACGCGCGTGGAGGCCGATTTGAGGGGCAAAGGCGTCGCGAGCCAGAGATTTCGCCGGTTCGAGGTGAGTAATACCTGTAAATGATATCCTGAGGGTTTGAAACCCCGGATTTGCACATCATAGTGTTGTATTGAGGTGACTTGCACGCCGGATATGAGCGTGGGGTAGAGCACCGTTGGGGATTATGACTTGGTCCGTCCCGGTTGTTGATTTTTACCGCGTATTTGACTGAAACTACTTGTTATCATCATAATTTGGGCTGATTGCCATGTTTGGGCTTCGTGCCAACTATGTGAATCCTTCAGTGAATGATATCACTATTTTCGCATTATTTTGCATACTATTTGATCTCGATCCAGGGTTTTAATCTGATTTGCAAACTCAACCATTTTTCTAAGATTTGAAAACTTAAACAACATTTTATTGACGTTTTGAGCTGAGAACTGTTATTTTATTATTGCCCAAGTGGCTTATGTGCATTTCTGGACTGAGCATGGATCGGGCTGCGTGCCGCAGCGGTGTTATAGTGATTTCTGGACATATGGTTGGCTCGGGCTGCACGCCGCAGCGGTACTGTATTGATATTAAGGCCGAGGGCCTGGTTGATGCCACGAGATGGCTTGATTATTGCGCTTGGGATGTAGGAGCCCCTCCGGAGTCTGTACACACCCCCAGTGAGCGCCGTCGACGTTAAATACATGGTTGGCTCAGACTGCACGCCGCAGTGGGTACCTGAGTGTACCGATCATATGCATTGCATTGCACCCATGCATTGGTTCCTGTTTGTACTACGTGTCATGACATTCAACACTCTCATTTCATTGGCATCCATACTACTTCTTCCACTGTTTACCAGATACCCTGGTGTTAATTGTTAATGAAGTGCTGTGCCCGAGGGGCTGACTTACGTGCTGACTTGCACTATCCGTTTCGCATTCATTTGCTTAACTGTTGAAAAAGATATTTTCAAAAGAGGTTTTAACTGAGCCCAGATATTTTGTAAGGGATTTTCCTGGTTTTACTGTTTTCTCAACGGGTTGTACTGTTCTATATAGCATAATGGAGTGCTTTACGTGATTTCTTGCTGCTCAGTTATTATTTACTTTTATTACTCACTGAGTTGGAGTACTTACTTTACTCCCTGCACCTCGCGTGCAGTTGGTATTTGTTACCCGGTAGCGGGTTTGAGCTGATTGAGGATTTTGTTATCGTAGCTGAGCAAGGTGACCGCCGGCGTTCGCGGCACCGGACTTCGTCTTTTGACTCTAAATTTTATTTTGTATATTATCGGCCTTGTAGTTGTGTTCAGATTTCTTTAGATGCTCGTGACTTGTGACACCCTGGTCGGGCTGTGTAGGGTTGTAAATTATCTGTTATAAATGCCATTTAGTCGTATTTATCCATTCATTTATGTTTGATAATTGTTAAAGAGACGAATTGGGTTAGTTGGCTGGCCTTGTCTTCACGAGAGGCGCCATCACGACCGGGTTTGGAAATTGGGTCGTGACACTTTCCTTGTACAACCTTGTGCTCTCAAAAGCAAGATATCGGAACTCGTCGAGCCCATGCAATTCGGTGATTCTCGTTGTGCCTGCAGCCTCAATGTCTAGATTCAGCTGTTTCATTGCCCACCAAGCTCTATGTTCAAGTTCCACTGGCAAGTGCCAGGCCTTACCGAACACCAACTTATATGCTGACATACCAATTGGTGTTTTAAAAGCAGTTCTGTAGGCCCAGAGTGCATCATCTAGCTTTTTCGCCCAATCTGTTCTTGTGGCATTTACAGTCTTGGTCAATACACTCTTTATCTCTCTATTAGACACTTCGACATGCCCACTGGTCTGAGGATGATATGGTGTTGCCACCTTGTGGCGCACATCGTACTTTGCTAGCAACTTCTCGAAGGCTCGATTGCAGCAGTGAGTGCCTCCGTCACTGATAATAGCTCTCGGGATCCGAAAACGGGTGAATATATTCTTCTTCAAAAATCCCACCACCACTTTTGCATCATTGGTAGGAAGTGCTGCAGCTTCCACCCATTTGGATACGTAATCTACAGCAACAAGAATGTACTTATTGCCAAAAGAGCTGACGAAGGGGCCCATGAAGTCAATCCCCCAGACATCGAACACTTCAACCTCTTGAATTGGGTTTATGGGCATCTCATGGCGACGGGAAATGTTCTCGGTTCAGAGACATTCATTACAGCCCTGCACCCATTGATGTGCATCCTTAAACATTATTGGCCAGTAGAACCCGGCCTCTAGCACTTTCGCAGCCGTCCTGACTCCTCCAAAATGCCCTCCATATGCCGATGCGTGACATGCCTGCAAAACAGAAGATTGTTCTATCTCGGGGACACACCTTTGGATCATATTGTCAACACATATTCGAAACAGATAAGGTTCATCCCAATAATACATGCGGCAGTCACGATAAAAAATTTTCTTTTGCACAGAGGAAAGGTCATAGGGAACTATACCGCTTGCCAGGTAATTTGCAAAGTCTGCATACCATAGCACTTCCTTAAGGCTTGTAGCGAGTAGCTGCTCGTCTGGAAAGGTTTCCAGAATATCTTCAACCTCAATTGAGTTTTCAGCTCCTTCAAGTCGTGATAGATGATCAGCGACTAGATTTTCTGCCCTTACGGTCACGAATTTTGAGGTAGAACTCTTGCAGTAACAGCACCCAACGAATCAGGCGCGGTTTGGACTCCTTCTTCTCAATCAAGTACCTGAGAGCTGCATGATCAGTATATACAATTACCTTAGATCCAATCAGGTATGATCTGAACTTGTCGAATGCAAACACCACAGCCAGCATCTCCTTTTCAGTCACAGTGTAGTTCAGTTGGGCTCCACTCAGCGTTCTACTGGCATAGTAGATTGGGTGCATTAGCTTGTCTTTCCGCTGTCCCAGCACTGCCCCCACTGCATAGTCACTAGCGTCACACATGAGTTCGAATGGTTGCTCCAGTCAGGGGCGACAATGATGGGTGCTGTGACTAGCCTCTTTTTCAACTCCTCGAATGCTACCCTACAATCATCAGAAAACAAGAAAGGGTGATCTTTTTCTAACAACTTACAGAGAGGGTTGGCAATTTTTGAGAAGTCTCTTATGAATCTCTGGTAAAAACCGGCATACCCGAGGAAGCTCCTGATTGCCTTGACTGAAGTGGGGGGGTGTCAGCTTTTCTATCACGTCAACTTTAGCACAATCCACCTCGATTCCCTTGCTTGATACCCGGTGTCCCAAGACTATGCCCTATTGTACCATGAAATGGCACTTTTCCCAATTAAGAACCAGGTTAGTCTCAATACATCGTTTCAACACTCAGGTCAAATTTATAAGGCACTCGTCGAATGATTTTCCCACCACTGAGAAATCATCCATGAACACCTCCATTATGTCTTCGACCATGTCAGTGAATATGGCCATCATGCACCTTTGGAATGTGGCGGGTGCATTGCATAGGCAAAAGGGCATCCTCCGAAAAGCATAAATGCCATATGGGCAAGTGAAGGAGGTCTTCTCTCTGTCCTCTGGTGCAATGGAGATTTGATTTTACCCTGAGTACCCATCCAGAAAACAAAAGTGAGACCTCCCTGCCAATCTGTCAAGCATCTGATCAATGAAGGGAAGTGGGAAGTGGTCTTTCCGGGTGGCCAGATTTAACTTTCTGTAGTCCATGCAAATTCTCCAGCCTGTGACGGTTCTTGTAGAGATCAGCTCATTGTTATCATTTTTTACCACCGTCATGCCACCCTTCTTAGGAACACAGTGCACCGGGCTAACCCAGCTGCTGTCAGAGATTTGGAAAATGATTCCCGCATCCAACCACTTAATCACTTCTTTCTTTACCACTTCCTTCATGTTGGGGTTCAGCTTTCTTTGGTGCTCCCTGGAAGGTTTGTGTCCTTCTTCCAGCAGAATTTTATGCATACAGTATGCCGGACTGATCCCCTTAATGTCTGCCATGGTCCACCCAATGGCAGTCTTGCACTCCTTAAGTACCTGCAAAAGTTGTTGTGCCTGCACATCTAACAAACTAGATGAGATAATAACAGGTAATATGGAGTTAGGTCCTAGGAACTCACACCTGAGATGGGCGGGCAGTGGCTTCAATTCCAGCGTTGGTGGTTCTTCTATGGATGGCTTGGCTGGAGGAGTTTCTCTGTTTTCTAAGTGCAGGGGCTCGAATTCAAGAGTTCTATCCCAAAACCCTCTGCCCTCTAAAGCCAACACCCATTCTGCCAATTCTTCCCCATTCACCTCATCTAAATTTACCAGACATGCAGCAAGAGGGTCCTCAAATGTTAACGTCTCATCATCAGCTTCTACAATTACATCCACGGCATCAATAAGAGAATAATTGGCGAATTCACTTGATCGCCTCATAGATTTCTGCACATTGGATGTTATCTCCTCATCGTTCAACCTCATCTTGAGCTCCCCAGTATCACAATCAATGAGAGCTCTCCCTGTGGCCAAGAACTGCCTTCCCAGAGTTATGGAAATTTCTTCATCCACCTTGCAATCTAAAATCACAAAATCTGCAGGGAACACAAATTTCCCTACCTGAATCAGCACGTCATCCAAGATACCAGAAGGTCTTTTCACGGTCCTGTCAGCTAGCTGCAACAACATAGAAGTGGGCCTAGCTCTTCCGATCCCCAAGCTCTTATAAATAGCCAGGGGCATAAGATTTATGCTAGCCCCCAAATCACAAAGTGCCTTGGCAAAAGCAAAGTTACCAATGGTGCAGGGAATTGTGAAACTCCCTGGGTCAGACAGCTTCTCAACAACTGGTCTAGTCACCACAGCACTGTAGGTCTGAGTAAGAGTCACTCTGGCCAAGTCTTGGAAATCGAATTTTCGGGACATCAAGTCCTTCATCATTTTTTCATAACCAGGCATCTCCTTCAACGCATCAATCAATGGGATATTTACCTGGATTTGTTTCAGCATCTCCAAGAATTTCTTGTATTGTTCCTCTTTCTAGTACTTGGCCAGCCTCTGTGGGAATGGTGCTGAGGGTCTCTTCTTCCTAATGATTTTGGTATTTTCTTTGTCAGACACCACCTCAACTACCGGTTCCTTGGTAGTCTCAGCTTCTTTCTCAGCCTCAATCTGTGAGTTATGTTCTTCCTGGGCAGGCTGCACTGTCACCTCTGTCAGTTTCGTTGAATCATCTAGCTCAATGGGCACTGGTACAAGTATCTCAGCCTGTCTGCTTTCTCGGGCCCTCTCTTGCTCCAAGTCTAAGTCTCTGCCATTACGTAGACTCACTGTCATCAGCTGCTTCGGGCCTTGATCTTTTGGATTTACCTGCGTATCTGCAGGCAATGTCCCAAGCGGACGATTATTCAAAGACCTCGAAATCTGGCCCATATGCACTTCAATATTCTTAATAGCTGACTCATGTGCATCTACTCTTTCACTCATTTTTGCCTTTGACCCAATAACCTGCTGCATCATTGCCTCGAGTCTAGCAAACCCATCTTCATGTCTTCCACCATGCTGATGCTAAGGAGGATGATAACCCTGCTGCTGATTTTGATTATTATATCCCTGTGGCCTTTGGTAAGGCGCCATATTATTGTGAGGTCTCATACCTCCCATGTTTCCATTGTTGAGCTGTGGTTGAACTGGCCTGTATGGCTGATTTTGTTGGCCCCAATTCTGACCACCTTGTCTCTGGCCCCCATAATTAAATACATAATTCATGTCTTCAGGGTAATGATGATGATCACTTTCTGCATTCCATTGGTTACCAATTAGCTGGTTAATGCAAGATGTGCATAGGCCCCCATTGGTAGTATCAATAATGTGTACCTGCTGCTTCTGCCCTAACTCTTCCACCTTTTTGGTGAGTAGACTCATCTGTGTCATTAATGTGGCCATATTTTCAGCAAGAGTGTTGGATGGATCTAAGGGCACTGAGTGAACTACTGGAGTGATAGGTGCTTCCTGGTTGTCCACCCCGAATTTTGTGCCATCTTGTCAAGAAAACTCTGGCTTTCTCTCCATGTTTTTCTCAAAAATGCTCCACCAGCTGAAGCATCAACATTACCTTTCATGCTATCTGCCAAACCCATGTAAAACCGCTGCCCCAACATCTGATCTGGAATACCGTGGTGCGGTCATATAACCAACATCCCTTTGAATCGTTCCCATGTTTCTTGTAGTGTCTCCATTGATTTCTGTTTGAAACTCAAAATTTCATCAATTTGTTGAGCAGTCTTGTTGGGTGGATGAAACTTGTTCACAAATTTCTTGACTAACTCCTCCCAAGTCGTTATGGAATTAATGGGGAGTGAGTTTAGCCAAGTCTGGGCAGCTCCTGTCACCGAGAATGGAAACAACAATAGCTTTATTGCTTCCTGAGTTATGTTAGGCTGCCTTTGAGTTTTGCAGATTGACATGAAATTCTTCAAGTCCTGTTGAGGATCTTCGATTTGTGACCCCGAAAATAGTCCCTTGTTTTGCAACAAGTGCATCATGTTGTTTGTGATTTGAAATGATTCAGCTTGTATCTGCGGGACTAAAATTGCTGTGGCCAAATTCTCTGCTGTGGGTTGTGCCCAGTCATATAGAGCAGCCTCTGGCACAAGAGGTGCCACTGGCACCACTGGTGCTACTGGCGTAGCTAGGTCTACCACGTTGTCCCCCATGTCTGGTTCGAATTGTTCAGTTGTTTGTTGTTGTTTGTTTTTCCGGTTGGCCCGATTCAAGGCCTTCAAAACTTTCTCGGGATCTGATAATTCTTCAAATATTTCACCAGTTCTCGATGAGTTTCTAGACATGCACCTATACAACCAAGTCAACAAACGTTAAAATTTCAATGTATAGATTGGAAGTAAAGAAAACTGACTACACTAAGAATTTTTGTATTTCTTTTAATTGTAATTGATAACACCGTTAACTCCCCGGCAACGACACCAAAATTTGATCTCGCCCAACTATGCCTTATAAAAAGGACAAAGCGATCGCTGCAAATATAATCCGAGTATTTAGCCCAGAGTCGAATCCACAGGGAATTAACCTACCAATTACTCTTGTTAGATTCACTAAATTCTTCGTAATCAACTTTCCAGATATTTTGAATAACAATAGGAGATTTTTTTACTAACTATAACTGAATGAAAGCAAGTAACTAAAAGCTAACTATGACTAGGTTGTATGCAAGTAAGAGAAGGATCTAAGGTTATGATTTCTCCTATTTATGGAATCCCTTCCTGTTATGTTTCATATAGATTTGCTTAATCGTCTTTATCAATCATCAGCACTCTTACTACCGTAAATCTCTTCCGAGTAATTACAACAATTTACTAGACGCACTCTCCCGAGTTACGCTAGCTGGCTTTTATTACAGCTCACTTTAGATCACACCCAAGGCTTCGTTATCCCTAATCCCGCCTTTAAACCCTCGGTTATTAATCCCTCATATACTTTGGGAGTGGTGTCGTTCAACAATTATCTAAATATGCACTCTCTCCTGAGTAATACATACTAAATAGGCACAGCTAATTGAGGATCCTATCAATTAACTACAACAAGAACGTAGTTGAACAAATAGAGATTAAACCGGGCAAACTATATTAACATAACACGAAGTTCATCCTTCAATAGGTTCCATCAAAACCCTAGACAAAGTATTTAGCTACTCATAGCAAAGCAAGATGAAACTACAAAAGTATTCATAATGTGCTATTGAAATAATAAAGAGAAGATTGAAAAACTCTAATGGTTGATTGCTCTTCTCACACTTGTTCTTGCCTCATTTTCAGTCTAAAAACAAGCTTAACCTTCGCTTGGGCGAGTTTTTTGAGTTTATAAAGGGTTAGGATAAGTTTCCCCCGTTTTACACTTTAGTCCCCAAAATTTCTGGGCAGTTACACAGTCGACCGCGGTGAAACGCAACTATTCTGTCTCACTTGCTTGGCCTACCGCGGTCGACCGCGGTCGCGGTCGCGGTGGCTTCTTGCCCAATCCTCCTTTGCCTCTTTCTTGCTTATTTTCGGTTGGGTCTTCTTGATTGGCCTTATATCCACATTATTGACTCCAAAATACTCCATAATCTCTTCCTAACTTGGATTAGTCCCTGCAAAGCAAAAGAACACCAATTAGAGTATTTTGTTATCATTTAGCCTTTAAAACAACAATAAAGTATGGTACATTTGGAGTGTAAATAGCATCTATATAGCCTATTATCATTCACATTGATATTTGGGCCCTTACAACACTCGAACTTACAATGGTTTTAGGTATTTTCTCACTCTAGTTGATGACTTTACTAGAGTAACATGGACACATCTCCTCTCTTGCAAGAGCAATGCTATTTCAGTTCTTAAAGCTTTCATTCAACTGGTGAAAGTTCAATTTCATTCTTCTGTTAAAAATGATTTAGGTCTGATAATGCCTATGAACTGGGGGTAGTTCTCAACTCCAACAATTCTTTGCTAATAATGGCATACTTCACCAGACTATTATCCCTCACACTCCCCAACAAAATGGCATTGTTGAAAGAAAACATAAACATCTCTTAGAAGTCTCTAGGGCACTTTTATTCCAATCCAAACTCCCTCTCAAGTACTGGGGTGACTGTGTTCTCACTGCTACATATATCATTAATAGAATTCCCTCCATAGTCCTACACAACATCCCACCTTTTGAGAAACTACATGGTCATGCTCCCTCTTATGATTACTTGAAATCCTTTGGCTGTCTCTATCATGCAGCCAGTCCTAAGCCTGGCAGGGATAAGTTTCAACCTAGATCAATATCTGCTATCTTCTTGGGGTACCCTTGTGGGAAAAAGGGGTACAAATTACTTAACTTGTCATCTTTTTCTATTTTTTTCTCTAGAAATATTGTCTTTTATGAACACATTTTTCCTTATCACTCCCCTTCTCCTTCTCCTTCTCCTCCTCCTACTTTCCCTCCTCCTTCTGATTATGTTGAGGTTTCCCCTTCTGTTCCCGTTGAGGTTTCTCCTTCTGCTACACCTTCTACTTCCCCTGATTCTGTTTCCATCCCTCTTCCTCCTCCTGTTCTAGTTCCTGAACTTAGGAGGTCTGGCAGGCCTGTTCAGGTTCCTAAATACCTTAAAGATTTTATTTGTTCTTCAATTGTTCCTTCTTCTTTTTTCTGCTTTTGTGTCCCTTCAGGTTTCTAGTGGTGAACTACACATGCATTGGCCTCAATTTTACCAACAGGATGTCTCTAATCCTGCTTGGCAAGAGGCCATGCTAAAGGAATTTCAAGAAGTTGAAGCTAACCACACTTGGGACATTGTTCCCGTTCCTCCTCATAAGAAGGCTATTCCCCGCAATGGGTGTATAAGATCTAACAGAAATCTGATGGTTCTATTGAGAGTTATAAGGCCAGACTTGTCATAAGAGGCGACACACAAAGGGAAGGTGTTGATTACACTCACACTTTTTCCCCTGTTGTTAAACTCACTACCATCAGATGTCTTCTCACTCTAGCTTTGAAGAGAGGTTGGACTGTTTTCCAATTGGATGTCAACAATACTTTTTTGCATGGTGATCTCCATGAAGAGGTCTACATGAAGGTTCCTCCTGGTTTTGAAGTCTCCCTCTCTTCTTCTACCTCTCCTCCCTTGGTGTGCAAACTTCAGAAATCACTTTATAGCCTCAACCAAGCATCTCGACAGTGGTTTGCCAAGCTGTCTGAATCCTTGCAATCTAGGGGCTACATGTCCAGCAAAAATGACTACTCTTTGTTTATCAGGTCTTCTGGTTCTTCTTTGGTGGTTCTGGCCGTCTATGTAGATGACATTTTATTAGCTGGTGATTACCTTGATGAGTTGAATGCTTTGAAAGCTTTCTTGGATGCTCAATTCAAGATTAAGGACTTGGGGTATGTCCATTACTTCTTAGGTTTGGAAGTTACCCCTCATGACCATGGTTATCTTATGACTCAACACAAATATACTTCTGACTTACTTTCTGAATTTCATTGTGACCACTTCACACCTGTTACCACTCCTTTAGATCCTAGTGTGAAGCTGGTTCCTGACATGCATGATCCCATGCCTGATCCTACCACCTTCAGGAGGATAGTTGGCAAACTCAACTTCCTGCAGCACACCAAGCCTGATATATCTTTTTCAGTACAACACCTCAACTAGTTTTTACAAGACCCACATATTCCCCATATGCTGGCAGCTCTACATGTCCTTAGATACCTCATGAATGCCCCTGCTCAGGGTATTCTACTCTCAGCCAGCTCTGATCATTCACTTCTAGCATATTCAGATTCTGACTGGGCCGTATGTGTTGTTTCAAGGAGATCTGTGACTAGGTTTTACATCACTCTTGGGGGCAATCCAATTTCTTGCAAGAGTAAGAAGCGATCCATTGTCTCTCTTTCTTCAGCTGAGGCTGAATATAGAGCATTGAGAATGGTTGTGGCTGAGGTTTCTTGGCTGACTCGTTTACTTGGTGATTTGGGCCTTCATATTTCTGCCCCTGTTTCTATATTTTGTGACAGTCAGGCAGCTTTGCACATTGCCAAGAACCTAGTGTTTCATGAACGCACCAAACATATTGATTGCCACTATGTTCGAGACAACCTGCACTCTGGGTTGATATCCCTTCAGTTTGTTCCCAGCTCTACTCAGCTTGTTGGCATGTTGACCAAGCCTCTGCGTGGTCCTCTACATCATTAATGTTTGGTCAAGCTTGGAGTGTCTATACCCTGCAGCTTGGGGAGGGGGGGTGTTGACAATACTGGGCCACTTGACATTAGCTAAGAGAATTAACTATTTGGCCTCATTGTTTCATACTTAGTTTGGGCCTTTATGTATACCCGACCCAATTTAATTTAGTTATTCATTTTGTATATACACGAACATTCTGGACAGAACACAATAATAAGAAATTCATTTTTTCTTCTCAGATATTTTGCTCTTCTCTTTCTCTTCTCATTATTAGGGTTTTCAATTCCAAATCAAATCTTCCGATTACACTAAAAATCAATGAATTAACAGGCTTCGCCACTGTGAACGGCATAGTAGGAGGGGTGGTACAATATTGCCTTTTTTGCGCCATTCCTTTCCGGCTATAGTTGCAGGATCTCCGAGGAATAACTATTTGCATTTAAAAAATTATTAAATATGTACAAATTATTAATTTAGAACTCAATAACTTAAAAAATTTAGAATTCCAAACCCATGAGATTAAAATCCTGACTCCACATCTGAGACTGCGAGTTTTGGTATCCCATTCATGAACATAGGAATCATTTAGTAGCTCTGTTTAAGAAAAAAAGAATAACAGAAAGAAATATAATACTTATGGAAACAATAAGTAACATTAATACAAGCAATATAGACAGAAATGATGAAATAATTCATTGACGAGGTCATATTACTTCATAGTTTTATCATTCTTCATGATCTTTTTCCTATGTTTTAAATAGTTCGTTTGAATTCTGGATTTGTTGGAGTGGTCGAAGAATTTTCTCGCTTTTACCTGTACTGTACAATAGCTTCTTTCCTACTATAATATAANACGAGGTCTACTCACTCCTCTATACTCTCCCTCCTAACCCCGTCTGTCCTCTCTCTCCTGGACCCACCTGTCCCCTACTCGGCGAGAGGCCCTCACCACCCGCTGAACTGGGACCACAGGCTGTGTCGTCATGGCACTTGGAACCTGACCAATGGAAACTCGCTGCTCTGGAGTGGGGGCGGCGGGAGTCTGGGTCCCTCCCCCGATCTGTGAAGTAGTCGGTACAACCTGAATCAATCCCGCCTGAATCAACGTACCAAACATGCTCAGGAACTGTGCCAAGGTCTCCTGAAAGGCTGGAGTAGTAGTAGCTGTAGGCGTGTCAGGTGCCTGGACTCCGGCTGGATCTGCTGGTGGTACCTCGACGGCAGCTCGCGCAGGTGCTCTCGCTGCACCACGGGCGCATCATCGGCCTCTACCCCGTCCCCGACCTCTGACGGCTACAGTAGGGGGCGCGGTTTCCTGATCATCTCGAGTAGCACGTGTCCTCACCATCTGTGAGAGAATAGAAGGCAGAAGTTTAGAATTGTGACTGCCAAAAATCTCGCACGACAGGGATGTCAAATGAGGTGGAATTTTCCTAACATTTACATAGCCTCTCGTAGATAAGTACAGACGTCTCCGTACCGATCAGCGAAACTCTAATAAATCAGCCTGTGTTCCGTGACTCCTATGAACCTAGAGCTCTGACACCAACTTGTCACGACCCCAGTTCGCCCTCCGTGAACATGTCGTGATGGCACCTAGTCCCTATAACTAGGTAAGCCTAACAATGCCGAAATAATAACCTAACTTGTGGAATAATTAATTAGAACTGAACATATCAAAATAATAAGTGCATATAAGGCCGCTCGGCCTATACAACTCAAAGGAAATGCGGAAGTCTACAACACCATCCCAAAACCCAAAAACTCACGGGAACCATAGGCTAATAGAAATACTGTAAATGCTCTAATCTCCAGAATGTCTACATCAAAAGTATGATAGAATCTAAACACTACAGATAGAATAAAGAAGGAGACTCTTCGGTCTGCGGACACTGCAGATATACCTTGAAGTCTCCGTAGCTCTCCCCGCCTCAAGGATAGTGCGCCTGAGTGGAGGTACCTGGATCTGCACATGAAAAACATGCGCAGGAAGGGCATGAGTACACCACAGCGGTACTCAGTAAGTACCAAGCCTAACTTCGGTTGGGTAGTGACGAGGAAGGTCAGGGCCCTACTGAGGTTAAAAAATATAATATAAATCAACAGTATGAAAATAGGCAGTAACAGTGAGTACAGCAGTGGAATAAGACAGACTAAACAAAGCAATAACAAATACATAAAGAACGGAGCAAACACAGAATAAGTACAGCTCAATACCAATGGTAACAATGAGGATCTCCCAGGATACCGTCCTGTAGTCTTTTTCTCAACTGTCCAGTGGATCTCCCGGGATACCGTCCCGTAGTCCATCATATGTGTATATCCGAAGGATCTCCAGGGATACCGTCCCGTAGTCCAACTATCAATGTGCAGGGGGATCTATCGGGAATCTAACCCGCAGTCCCAAAGTAAATAGGCAGGGGGATCTATCGGGAATCTAACCCGCAGTCCCAAAGTAAACAAACAAGGGGGAGCTACCGAAATCCCACATCCATAGTCCCAATGTAAATGCGCAACCACAACCAGAAGATATTCAGAAATGAAGTACAAAAGACAAGCATCAGGTAATACTAGCCTAGCATGCTTCACGTAGTACAGTCAAGGCAACTTAAACAATTAAGCAAGTTAAATCAACTAAACATGCTTTTCTAATCTAACACAGGTTATAATTGCAAGTAAAACAAGGCAAATATGAAGGAAACTCAGTCTCAATATCTTAAGTAAAAACCGGATTTTTCAACAATTAGCTCAAGCACGTGCTCGTCACCTCACGTACAAGGCACTCAATTACCAAATATCATATCCTAAGGGGAAAGGTCCCCCACACAAGGTTAGACAAGCCAGTTACCTCGAACCGGCTCCAAAAATCAACTCGAAATCACACTTTTGCCACGAGTATCCGACTCCAAATGGCCCAAATCTATTCAATTCAATTACATATCATAAATAACATCTCAAGCAACTGATTCTACTATTAAATTCAAAGACAAGACGCGAAATTAGGTAAAATGACCAAAACGCCCCTCAGGCCAACGTCTCGGAATCGGATAATTTTCACATTTTCAGAACCCTCGTACTCTCACGAGTCTAACCATATAAAAATCTCCCAAATCGAAGGTCAAACACCCACTCAAAACTCAATAGTTTGTTCTATNCGTCCCGATTGATGAAATTACTACGTATTTGACTGAAACTACTTGTTATCATCATAATTTGGGCTGATTGCCATGATTGGGCTTCGTGCCAACTATGTGAATCCTTCGGGGATTGATATCACTGTTTTCGCATTATTTTGCATACTATTTGATCTCGGTCCAGGGTTTTAATACTGATTTGCAAACTCAACCATTTTTCTAAGATTTGAAACCTTAAACAACATTTTATTGACGTTTTGAGCTGAGAACTGTTATTTTAATATTGCCCAAGTGGCTTATGTGCATTTCTGGACTGAGCATGGATCGGGCTGCACGCCGCAGCAGTGTTATAGTGATTTCTGGACATATGGTTGGCTCGGGCTGCACGCCGCAGCGGTACTGTATTGATATTGAGGCCGAGGGCCTGGTTGATGCCACGAGATGGCTTGATTATTGCGCTTGGGCTCTAGGAGCCCCTCCGGAGTCTGTACACACCCCCAGTGAGCGCCGTCGACGTTAAATATGGTTGGCTCGGACTGCACGCCGCAGCGGTCATATGCATTGCATTGCACTCATGCATTGGTTCCTGTTTGTATTCCGTGTCATGACATTCAGCACTCTCATTTCATTGACATCCATGCTACTTCTTGTACTGATTACCAGAATACCCTAGTGTTATTTGTTAATGGAGTGCTGTGCCCGAGGGGCTAACTTACGTGCTGACTTGCACTATCTGTTTCGCATTCATTTGCTTAACTGTTGAAAAAGACATTTTCAAAAGAGGTTTGTAACTGAGCCCAGATAGATTTTCTAAAGGATTTTCACGGTTTTACTGTTTTCTCAAAGGGTTGCACTGTTCTATATAGCATGATGGAGTGCCTTTCGTGATTTCTTGCTGCTCAGTTATTATTTACCTTTATTACTCACTGAGTTGGAGTACTCACTTTACTCCCTGCACCTCGCGTGCAGTTGCAGGTATTTGTTACGCGGTAGCGGGTTTGAGCTGATTGAGGATTTTGTTATCGTAGCTGAGCAAGGTGACCGCCGGCGTTCGCGGCACCGGACTTCGTCTTTTGACTCCAAATTTTATTTCGTATATTATCGGCCTTGTAGTTGTGATCGGATTTCTTTAGATGCTCGTGACTTGTGACACCCCGGTCGGGCTGTGTCGGGCTGAAAATTATCTGTTATAAATGCCATTTAGTCGTATTTATCCATTCATTTATGTTTAATAATTGTTAAAGAGACGAATTGGGTTAGTTGGCTGGCCTTGTCTTCACGAGAGGCGCCATCACGACCGGGTTTGGAAATTGGGTCGTGACATACTTTCACTGTAGAATCCCTTGCCGGGATAGTATAGTTTATTGTTGATCCCTTGCCGGGACACTTGGTATGGTTGTTGCTAAAGGTATATAAATATTAAATATGGATCGGGTTGCACGCCGCAACAATATAAAATATGGATCAGGTTGCACGCCGCAACAATATTAAATATGGATCGGGTTGCACGCCGCAACAATATTAAATATGGATCGGGTTGCACGCCACAACAATACTAAATATGGATCGGATTGCATGCCGCAACAACGTTATATTGGATCGGGTTGCACGCCGCAATAATATTATATTGGATCGGGTTGCACGCCGCAACAGTGGTAAAAGATAAGGGATCGGGTTGCGCGCCGCAACAGTATTATTATTGTTTTGTTGTAGATTCTGAGTTGTTCTCTCATATTTCTTTTAAGTTCCTGCTGGATTTGACATTTTCCCCGTAGCATGTACCACCCTCCTATTTAAATTATTTATCCTGTTATTTTCCGCTGTATATTATATAATTGCACAGGTTTATCTGGAGTCTGGTCCTAGCCTCGTCACTACCTCGCCGGGGTTAGGCCAGGTACTTACCAGAACATGGGGTCGGTTGTGCTGATGCTACACTCTGCACTATGTGCGGATACCGGAGCAGCATTTGGGTACCAACACTTGGGGAGCCAGCCTTCAGTCCATCCAGAGATCCCGAGGTAGTCCTGCAGGCATCAGCAGGCCCGGCGTTCTCTCCTATCTATTATATGTTCTGTTTTCACTTGTTTCCGAGACAGACTGTATTTCCTTTTTTTTCAAACACTTGTATGTAGTACTCATAGACAGTTCGTGATATTGTGACACCGGTTTCTAGGTAGAGGCGTATGTTGGCGTTCTTGTACTTATATTGGTATTAAATTAGACTAAGTCTTCCGCTTGATTTCATCTTTCGCTATTATTTAAATGTTGATCACCTGTTAATTCAAGTTGTTAAAAAGGATTGAAATGAAAGAGTTAGAACTTCTATATTTTGTGGCTTGCCTAACTTCTACGAGTAGGCGCCATCATGACCCCCGAGAATGGAAAATTCGGATCGTGACAATTGGCTCCAACATATCATAAATTTTCTTTGATTTTGTGTTGAATACTGATTGTTATCGTTGTAGGAGCAAAAAAAAAATTTTGTTTATTGGGGTTGCTATGCCATATGGCCTCTTCCAGTATGAAAGATGTAATGTTTGTTTAATGTGATCTTGTTATATCTTTGTGTGTATTGTGGGAGGAGTCCTCAAAAGAATTTAAAATTAGATAAAGTAATGTATATTAATAACCATGATTAATAGAAGTTTATGAGTTAAGCGATAAAAATTTATGGGCAAATACTCTGGCTATCTTAGATTAATTATTACATACAGATTATAAGGTTAATTGCGATGCCGTGCAATCCCCGTGGAATGCCAAAATATCTGGTACCAAGGGAAACGATGAGCCCAAAAGCCATCAACAACCTTTGCGCTCCCCTGTTCTTCACACAAACAAAAACATGAGTCATAAATGCCAATAACAATCCAACAACCATGTAGAGGAATCCAACAGCAAAACCTTCAGTCCCTAACTGCATCCCAGATCCTTGGTATAAGAAAATCATCTTCCCTGCATCATTTCTATCAACCAAATACATAGGCACTTTTCTGATTTTACTATGCATTGTCCCTGCAACACCAAAAAAGTACACGAAAATCGACCCGATAATTCTAAGGTGATTTTAGTGGCAATTTCTATAGATTCTTTCATCCAGTGCATAATACCTTCTAGTTTTTCATCATCACAATCATCCTGTGTAAGAGTTGCTTCCTGTTTCAAGATATATAAGTGAGTAACTGATAAGTTCAGTTACATTTATCTTTCAAATTGCACATTGAGCTTTCTGAATGTAGCAAAATTGACCTCTAAATTGTATAACCATGGTTAATTGATCTTTTTTTTTTTAAGCATCTTGATATTATTTTATTTTTCTTTGTAGGAAATTTTGAAATGGACAAGTCTTGGATGCGCTGTAACGATAGATTGAGCGATGTGTATTTAAAAGGAGTTGAAGATTTTCTTCAATTTGCTTTTAAGCACACAGAACCAGAAGGTAAAATTCCTTGCCCTTGTAAAAAATGCAACAACATTTTTCACAAAACTAGAGACGAAGTAAAGGAACATTTAATAATTTTTGGGATAGTCAAGGGGTACACTCGCTGGCTTTTCCATGGAGAATTTGCAGCCAAAGAGAAAATCACTAACAATAATGAAGTAAGACAAGAGGAAGTAAGAAAAGGAAAAGGTGATGATATATTTGAAATGATTTATGATGCTACTGGCCCTGATATCACGAATTATTCTGGTGGGGTTGATCCTTCTGAACCAGTTTCGGAATTTTTCAAATTACTGGAGGATGTTGCACAACAACTTTATTCTGGTTGCGAGAAATTCTCCAAGTTGTCAATGATTGTGGAGTTGTTTCAAATTAAGTGCCTTTATGGATTTAGTGATAAAGCAACTGACTGCATAATGAAGTTAATTAAACGAGCACTTCCTTCTGGTGAAACTTTATCGGAATCATTCTATGGAGCAAAAAAAGTGATTCGAAGTTTAGGTCTTCGTTATGAAAAAATACATGCTTGCGAAAAATATTGTGTGCTGTTTTGGAAACATAATGCAAAAGCTGAATCTTGCTTGGTTTGTGGCGAGTCTAGGTGGAAATCAAGAGAAGGTCAAAAAGCTAATGGGGCTAATACAGAAAAGAGTGGGAGCAAAATTCCTCGAAAAGTTTTGCGTTACTTTCCTTTGAAACCAAAATTGCAAAGGTTGTTTACGTCATCAGAAATAACTTCAGACATGACATGGCATCATGATCAACGTTTGAAAGATGGGGTTCTTAGACATCCAACCGACTCAGATGTACGGAAATATTTTGATACATCTAACCCGGGCTTTGCCAGAGATCCTCGTAATGCTAGACTTGGATTAGCATCTGATGGAATAAATCCTTTCGGCAATTTAAGTGTTTCTCATAGCACTTGGCCAGTAATTATTACTGTGTATAACCTACCCCCTTGGATGTGCATGAAGCAACCATATTGCTTCTTATCTTTGTTGATACCTGGCCCTAAAGCTCCTGGAAATGATATTGATGTATACTTAGAACCTTTGGTGGATGAGTTGCAAGAATTGTGGTATAATGGAGTCAATACATATGATGCTTCGAGAAAGGAGAACTTTTGTATGCGAGCAGCACTCTTATGGACTATAAATAATTTTCCAGCTTATGCCTACTTGTCTGGATGGAGCACAAAGGGAGCTTTGGCTTGCCCTTCATGCAACAAAGAGACTCCGTCTACTCGATTAAAGTATGATTGTAAGTTTTCTTACATGGGTGCTCGTAGGTTTTTATCGCCTAATCATAAATGGCGGGAAAATAAACATGATTTTAATGGGGAAGTAGAAAGAAGACCTGCTCCAAAAATTCTTTCTGGAGATGATATTTTAAATCAGTTGGATAGCATGGAAGACACTAAATATGGAAAGACCCAAAAGAGAAAAAGATACGAAAAAAGTAAAGGCATTCATAATTGGAGGAAGAAAAGCATCTTTTTCAAACTTCCTTATTGGAAAAATAATCTAATACGCCACAATTTAGACGTCATGCATATTGAAAAAAATGTGTGTGACAATATTATTGGGACACTATTAGATATGGAAGGAAAAATGAAAGATAATTTGAATGCTCGTCGTAATTTGAAGGAAATGGGTATAAGAAAAGATTTGCATCCAACTCAAAGAGATGGAAAGTGGTATTATCCAGCAGCAAGCTATACTTTATCACCAAATGAGAAGTCTAAAGTATGCAAGTTCTTGAAAACTATTAAGGTTCCAGATGGATATTCTTCCAATTTATCACGGTGTGTAAAGTTAGAGGATCGTAAAATTTTTGGAATGAAGAGTCATGACTCTCATCTTCTTTTGGAACAATTGCTCCCTTTTGCAATCCGCGGAGTCCTACCAAACCATGTCTATGATGCTATTACCGAGCTAAGTATTTTCTTTAGAGAATTATGTTCAAAAACTGTAAGAGTTGATATGTTGGATCAACTTGCAACTCAAATTCCAATTACATTGAGAAAAATAGAAAAAATATTTTTGCCAACATTTTTTGATATTATGGTGCACTTGGTCATTTATCTTCCAAGAGAGGCTAAGCTTGCTGGACCTGTACAATACAGATGGATGTACACAATAGAGCGGTATGTTTTGTATTTTATAATTTCGGTTTAATTTTATGTGGCTTGTTAATTTTTCATGCTAAGCGTTTAACTGAATGCTATATTATGTAGATTCTTGCGCAAACTGAAATGTTATGTTCGCAATAGAAGTCAATCTGAAGGATCTATTGCAGAAGGTTATATTGTTGAAGAAGTCTTATATTTTGTTCAAGGTATTTACATGGAAGTGAAAAAGGGTATAATCGAGTGGGAAAAAATAATAAAGATGATCGTGTTGAGTCATACTGTGGATTGTCAATATTTGAACAAAAAGGTTGCCCTTTGTTAAAAGATACATCTAGAAATCTTAAAGAGTTTGAGCGAAAACAAACTCATCTTTATGTTTTGAGAAATTGTGAAGAAGTTCAACCATTTTTACGGTATATTTCTTTATAGTATTGTACATTGCAATTTGATTTTGTTAGCTTTTTCTCAATTATTATTTTTATTTTTAAACAGGGAGTACGAGCAGAGTAATAGTGACATGAACTTCGATAATTGGTTTTTTCATCGAGTAAGTTTTCACTGTATTTTTTATTCAATTTGTCATACTTATAGTTTAGTTTAGTTTATCTTTTGAGTGTTTATGGTTGTATGGTGGGTGCTGCTGTAGGAATTTTATTGTTCTTCCCGTCTTTGTAGTCCTAACTGTTTTATGTGATAACCTGAATAAAATTGGCAATGACTTTGTTAGCGTCAATACTAACCGAAAGTTAGCAACAAATGAACCATTCGTGCTTGCATCTCAAGCAGAACAAGTTTTTTATGTCAGGGATAATCTTCATCCCAATTGGTCAATTGTCTTGAATGGTCATTCTTCTTACTTTACTGATGGTACTGTCAATGAAGAAACTTTTCAACAAGATGCTCAAGATTTCTCTTGTACATTTAAGGAAGATGAAGACTTTATGTATTGGAGAAGAAATGATCTTGATGTTATCAGCACTAATGTTACCTTAGCTGATGATATTATTGAAGACATCGAATCAGAACCTGAAACCGATGACGAAGATTTGTTACTCTAAATATTTAGAAGTCTTATATGCATATTTGTTTATACTCATTTAATGTTAAAGCTTTTCTTTATTTGCTTGGGAGATGATGTTTAATTATTTATTCTTTTACTAAATTTATTATTTAATTTAATATATTGAATTATTTTGACTGAATATGAATTAGTATTTAATAGTGTTGTGTTGATAATTATACTTTAAATGAGTTCAAATGTTATTTTCTATAAGGTGTATGTTGATGGATTATCTAGTTACAACGTACAAGGTTGATGAAATTATGGTGATACGCCACTATTTGTGAAGTATTATTAGGAAGAGTGCTCTTAATAAGTGGAAAGATATATCATTCAACAATATTTTCTACATTATGTAGTCTCTTATCAGAAAATCTTTTAATAGGATTGGGGAGGTGAATAGAGATAAAAAGGAGAAAAAATTTAACCCAGAGTGTTCCCTTGCAACCAAATTGTCGCTCAGTTAATTCGGCCGTATACAACCATTATTTGATGCTTTAAATAATTCGACAACTGCACATTTTCCGCGTGAGAAATGGGAAGGAGTACGTCCTCTTGTCCTTACACTTTTTCTTCTTCATAGTCAACACAATTGGTTACCTTTCTTTTTCTACTTCTGAATCACCAGGAAATTTTATTTTCACTCTAAATATTAGGCTCCCATTTGGACATAGATTATAATTATTTTTTTAAAAAAGAAATTAAAAATATTTTTTGTTCATGAAATTTAATCAATTTGTGAAAAAAAAAAAAATTGAAGGAAAAGTTCCAAAAAAACTAGTTTTGACCTATTTTCATTGGAACTTTTCTCCAATTACAAAACTTTAATATTTTTTTTAAGTAAAATGCATGTCCAAATACAATTTCAGTTTCAACAAATTATTTTTCAATTGAACTTCAAAAACTCTTTTGTCAAGTTTCAGCCAAATCTATGGGAAACTTGCCAATTTTTTTGTTAGAACAATAGATTATCGAAATAAGTTCTGTATTGATTTGACGAATGTAGAAATCTACCGGGAAGCACATATACATGAATATTGCTATAATTATGCATCTAACTATGAAACTTTAGTTATGTTAGTACTATTTTTGAAATTACTGCAAGTGCATGATAAAGATTATATTTTGCATACCAGGTATTCAAGATGGTATATACAGAATGGGTGCATGCAATATGGATCGAAAGGAATCAACGTAGATTCGAAAAGAGATCAAGGAGGGCAGAACAATTGGTGAGGAAAATAGCATATGTGTGTAATGTCCGAGCTCCTACTAGAATTAAAGAAACGGTTCAACAGTTTTGTATTTAGTTAGTCTAGTAGAAAATGTTATTTTTTCAGTCCCATAGTTAGATAGCAGACTGGGTTGTAGTCGTGCTATGGTTCATTACTTGTAAATATTCTGGTGATTAATAAAAAATTTAATTACCAAAAAAAAAGATTATACTTTGCTACGAAAGTTTTTTGTCTCTAAGTTGGTAGCTATATCATTTTGAAGCAAGATCATTCTTTTAGCTATAAAATTATGTTCAAACACGTGTATCATGGCTAAAAGATTACAATTGCTACAGCGATTTTAAATTCATAGTAAAAGCTTAGAATTAGCTACACCACTTATTGTAGCTATTTGAATTCGTGGCTATATCATTTTGTCATGATAATTAGTTGTAGCTATTAAGCTAACTACTACCACAGAGTTTATAAATTGAAGCAAAGATGTTCATTTAGCTACATGATTTTGAATGACATAAATTATTGTGGCAAAAAATACTTTATTGCTATAACAACTCCAATCACGTGGCAAAATAATTAGCTATAAATCTTTAGAGTAGCAATAAATTTGTAGCTATTTTGGCAGCTATTGCCACGATAGTTAGAAACTATAGCAAAAATGAGAAATTAGCTTTGTCAGTTTAACTTGTGTAGCTAAGAAATTTTACGAAATTGTGAAAAGCTACCAAATTATAATTTTTGTGGCTAATATTCGGTAATAGCCACGTTTTTTACATTCGTAGCTAAGAATCTATAGATATAGATGCATATTGTTGTAGTGTTTACTGATTAGCCTTACTAAAATCTTCTCGTTGTATTAGACTTTCGTTCTATTTGATCTAGCATTTATTAAGCTCAACTAAGATTCACCCCATTAAGTTATTATTGATTGATTTAGCAATTATTTGCTCAAACAATGTATTCATTCTTTCACATTTTATTCGGTACAAAATATTATTGCAGAATTTAATTTCAGAAATCAAATGTTTCATACCAAGAACCAAATTCTGTACTCTGTTATTACAATGCGTAGTTAAAACTGCATCATAGAAAAGTCTAGATTGGGTGATGACAGAGATTCACACGACATGATATCATTTTTACATTTTATTGTTCTTTCTTCTCTCCAAGTTAAACAATTTTAAACTGGGAGTATATGAAGTCTTTAACTTTTTTCGTCTACGTCGTACTTTCAATCGTCATACACAATTGACAGTGTCAGATTTTAAATGAAAAAACCAAAAAAAAAAAAATTAGCTTTTTCCTATTTTTGTTTTACTTTTTTTCGGAATCAGTGTTTGGCCATGAACATTCCAAATCCAACTTAAAGTTGAATTCCGAATTTTTTCGGAATTCGTAAACCTCCAAAAAGTTATTTTCACAATTTTCATTCTAAACCGCTCACAAAAATTCAAAAACAACTCTAGTTTGTATTCATGTCCAAACGCAACTCCAATTTCTAAATACCATTTTTAACTTAAATTTTCTTTTTTCGCTTTTATTGAAATTCACAACTCTGATGTCCAAACGTCCACTTAGACTTTAGCTAAGTCCTCAACTATGCGATTCTTTTGAACAAAAGCTAGCTATTCAGTCACATATATATGCAACCAATCATGTCAAACTTACCATGAAAGGGTTATGGTGGGATCAATAATATACGTTAACTATAGGTGTTGGATTAGAGCCATGTAACTTGTAAGTGGAAATACTCGGCGATAGCTCTGCGTCACTCATCGCCTTAAGCGTTGTACTCTCGAAAGCAGCGCACATATGGGCAAACGCCGATGCTGCCTGCTCGGAATTCGCCAGCAAGTCATAATCCACGGGAATGACGATGTGTCGGTCAGGACCCTCCGTCCACACTTCTACGCGAGTATGTCGTTCCAAGAAAGCCCGCACATCTTCTGGGTCGACGTCCGAACCTGAAACGTCATCCTCGGCATGCACCACTCCACATCCTCCGACAGAAGACGACGCACCACCCTCAGCAGATCGTACAGATCCCCCGCCTTGATATGCCCCTTCGTCCCTAGGGGATCTCCCCGCCAAAATGGCATCCGCCATAAAAACGGCCCTTGTACCTGACCAAGGTAAGGAAGCCACTCCCTAAGTAACAACTCTTTTCTTTTCAAGATCGGTGGCGATGGCCTTCCAAGCTCCACCCTCCTCCTTTTCCTCGACGGTGATTCATCCCCGTTGGAAGGATCATCCACGAGGTGGTAGACAGGCCGAGAAGAGATCTCATCCCGTACAACGATTTCATAAGGGGAGTCCCTTGTTGGTACAATTTGAGTACGACCTCCTCGGACGGACTCATCTAAGGTAAATTGCATCCCCGTCGATGCGACGACCTGGCGAAATGCCGGGACCGGAGCCTTCTTCTTTGAAAACCTACGACCTATCACCACAAAGAGGTCGTATCAATAAATGACGACAAACAACCGAAGGTCAGAGCGAAAGGAACCCTTACCAAAAGAAACTTTCAGCCCAAAGCGTTTGAGGAAGGCAGGCCAATCTCGAGTACCCACCATGTAAGGTAACACGCGAGCTACCCAATCCTCAATGCCGACGGCGGGAAAGGGTGCACGTCTTTCAGCTACACAGAAAAGTCATAGGTAAATAAAAATTAGAAAGAACGAAAGTAAACAACATGCGTGCGCTGCCAACACCTACGGTTGTGATTCCACTGCTCTGGAAATCCAGCGGGGTCCGATACCAAATGCTCCATTTTGATGAAGAAATATTTGTGCCAAAACTTTCGGCTTGGCCTGTCGTCCATTCCAACCACCAACCCCCTGGTCCCACGATGTCGCAGGTATATCATGGTACCCCTGTGAAAACTCGGGGAAAATAAATGTAAAAGGTGGTGAATACCAACCTCACACCCAGCCAACTCCGCATACTTCGTCAGCACCAGAAAAATCTTATAAGTATACGGAAACAGCTGCGCCGGGCAGATTTCGTAGAATCAACAGAACTCATCCGCCAGCGGAAGGAGAGGGAGGGTGTGACCGATCACAATAGGATACACGTAAAAAGCACAATATCCCGGTCTGTGGACCTCCACGAGGTCCTCCCCAGCTGGAACCATCTCGACATAAGGAGGAATATTGTACGTAGACCAGAGTTCATTTATGTGAGTTGGACCGGTCTCTAAGATCGCCGGAACAGGGGAAGGAGCAGGCTCCTTGTGGAAATCGTTCCTGAACATAGGATTTCTTGGGAGTATCTCCTCCACGGTGGGGAAACTATCACCCTCCTCCACCGCTACATCCTCGCTACCGGAAGGAGTGGCCATGGACAACAGAGTGGCGATGGAAACCTCATCACGTGCACGGTGAGTTCGGCGCATCTTTATAATAGAAGATATGCTGGTCACGACCCCATTTCGCCCTCCGTGAACATGTCGTGATGGCACCTAGTCCCTATAACTAGGTAAGCCTAACAATGCGGAAATAACAACCTAACTTGTGGAATAATTAATTAGAACTGAATATATCAAAATAATAACTGCATATAAGGCCGCTCGGCCTATACAACTCAAAGGAAATGCGGAAGTCTACAACACCATCCCAAAACCCGGAAACTTACGGGAACAATAGGCTAATAGAAATACTGTAAATGCTCTAATCTCCAGAATGTCTACATCAAAAGTATGATAGAATCTAAACACTACAGATAGAATAAGGAAGGAGACTTTTTGGTCTGCAGACGCTACAGATATACCTCGAAGTCTCTGTAGCTCTCCCCGCCTCAAGGATAGTGCGCCTGAGTGGAGGTACCTGGATCTACACATGAAAAACATGCGCAAGAAGGGCATGAGTACACCACAACGGTACCCAGTAAGTGCCAAGCCTAACCTCGGTTGGGTAGTGACGAGGAAGGTCATGGCCCTACTAAAGTCAAACAATATAATATAAATCAATAGTATGAAAATAGGCAGTAACAGTGAGTACAGCAGTGGAATAAGACAGACTAAACAAAGCAATAACAAATACACAAAGAACAGAGCAAACACAGAATAAGTACAGCTCAATACCAATGGTAACAATGAGGATCTCCCAGGATACCGTCCTGTAGTCTTTTTCTCAACTGTCCAGTGGATCTCCCGGGATACCGTCCCGTAGTCCATCATATGTGTATATCCGAAGGATCTCCAGGGATACCGTCCCGTAGTCCAACTATCAATGTGCAGGGGGATCTATCGGGAATCTAACCCGCAGTCCCAAAGTAAATAGGCAGGGGGATCTATCGGGAATCTAACCCAAAGTCCCAAAGTAAATAGGCAAGGGGATCTATCGGGAATCTAACCCGCAGTCCCAAAGTAAATAGGCAGGGGGATCTATCGGTAATCTAACCCGCAGTCCCAAAGTAAACAAACAAGGGGGGAGAGCTACCGGAATCCCACATCCGTAGTCACAATGTAAATGCGCAACCTCAACCAGAAGATATTCAGAATTGAAGTACAAAAGACAAGCATCAGGTAATACTAGCCTAGCATGCTTCACGTAGTACAGTCAAGGAAACTTAAACAATTAGGAAAGTTAAATCAACTAAACATGTTTTTCTAATCTAACACAAGTTATAATTATAAGTAAAACAAGGCAAATATGAAGGAAACTCAGTCTCAATATCTTAAGTAAAAATCGGATTTTTCAACAATTAGCTCAAGTACACGCTCGTCACCTCACGTACAAGGCACTCAATTACCAAATATCATATCCGAAGGGGAAAGGTCCCCCACACAAGGTTAGACAAGCCACTTACCTCGAACCGGCTCCAAAAATCAACTCGAAATCACACTTTTGCCACGAGTATCCGACTCCAAATGGCCCAAATCTATTCAATTCAATTACATATCGTAAATAACATCTCAAGCAACTAATTCTACTATTAAATTCAAAGACAAGACGCGAAATTAGGTAAAATGACCAAAATGCCCCTCAGGCCAACGTCTCGGAATCGGATAATTTTCACATTTTCAGAACCCTCGTACTCTCACGAGTCTAACCATATAAAAATCTCCCAAATTGGAGGTCAAACACCCACTCAAAACTCAACAGTTTGGTCTATAAAGTTTTCCCCATTTTTCATTCAAAAATCCAAAATTAAGGAAGAATTCGTGATTAGATTAGTGGGTTTTAAGCATAAGAGGGTAGAGAATCGTTACCCAATCGTTACCCTCGAAAACCCCTCGAAATTGCTCCCAAATCCGAGCTCCCAAGCTTGTGTTTTGATAAAAATGGCTAACCCTCGGTTTTGAGTTATTTAATACTGCCTAGGTCCTTTATGCATTGCGAACGCGGAGGTATGCTCGCGTTCGCGAAGAAGAAAATATGAGCTGCCCAAAAAATGCCCTTAGCGATCCCGAGGGGCAGACCGCGAACGCGAAGGCCTGGGCTGACGAACCTGTGCGAACGCGACAAACGGAACGCGAATGCGATGGAGGAAAATATCGAGGTCCGGAATTCGCTCTACGCGAACACGTGGAAGCGTTCGCGAACGTGAAGAACGAACTGGCATAGATACGCGAAATCGTGAAAGTCTACGCGAACGCGATGAAGAAACAAGCTGGGCTTCGCGAACGCGGGAGGGGTTACGCGAACGCGAAGAGGAAATTTCCCAGGTGGACAATTAAGCCTTCGCGAACGCGAAGGGAAGCTCGCGAACGCGAAGAAGGGATACCAAAAGCAGCAACAGCAGTTCAAAAATAGGAGAAAATGACCCGTTGAGCATCCGAAATACACTCGAGGCCCCCGGGACCTCAACCAAACCTACTGACATATCCTATAACATCATTCAAACTTGCACCAATCCCTAAACCACCTAAAACAAAGCCGGAAACTCGAATTAATCAAGAATTTGAGTCTAAGAACTTCAAATTTCATCAAAACACGCTTTCGATCAAAAACCTAACCAAAATACGTCCGAATGACCTGAAATTTTGCACACACATCCCAAATGACATGACGGAGCTACTGCAACTTCCGGAATTCCAATCCGACCCTCGGATCAAAAACTCACTATCGGACCGAAAACTTCAAAAATTCAAACTTCGGCATTTCAAGCCTAAATGAGCTACGGACTTCCAAAATACATTCCGAACACGCTCCCAACCCCGAAATCACCTAGCGGAGCTAACGAAATCATCATATTTCCATTCCGAGGTCGTCTTCACACTGTTTCGACTACGGACCACTTTTCAACACTTAAGCTCTCATTTAGGGACTAAGTGTCCCAAAACTCTCGGAAACTCAACACCGAACGTCCCGGCAAACCAAAATAGAAGAAATGAACTTAGGGGAAGCATTTAATAGGGGATCGGGGCGTTAATTCTTAAGACGACCGGCCGGGTCGTCACAAGGGCCTTCCCGTATTCTAGAGATTTCGTCGGACATCAACCATTTGGGCGATACGGAGGACCTGGTGCCGCAGTTTGACCTCTTGTGCTCCGCCACCGAGAGTGCGGCTCTCCGAAACGTTCCTGATATTGATTTGATGCACGAAGTAGCCGCTATGGGCTTGAGGGTACGTTTCACTTTCCTTTTATGTTCCTTTCGTTTTCTTGCCGGCCTGGCCTTAGCCCCCCTTTTTCTCTCTCTCTCTTTTTTAAACGTACATGGTGGAGATTGAGAGTGCTCACAGAGCTGATACTCGAGCCAAGATTTTCCTGACGATGCTGAGGAAATATCGGCGCTATCGCAATAAGTGCCGTGAGATGCATGAGCGGCTGAGGGCGAACCCTGATGCTCGATCCCTTGGCAAGGAGTTGGAGAAGAGGGACCAGCAACTGATTTGAGGCTATCCGCAGGAGTAGTGTACTCGAGGAGCAACTTCGTGCCAAGGATGAAGAGCTTGAGCTGGGTAAAGGGGTTGCTGCAGAGTGCGAACATCTTCAGGAGAAGTTGAGGTCTATGCAATCAGAGATGGATCAGAACTTCATCGGGGTCGAGGCGATAAGCGTGGAGTGGATGGGAAAGTTGACTGAGTTGGAAAGAAAAGTTTCCGGTTTGGAAAGTATTGAGAGTGCTTGGTCATCGGCTTTGGCGAGGACTGCGGCTTTAGAGAACACCATCCGCGTCCTCTAATCCGAGCAGGAATCGGAGAGGGCGACGGCTACGTTGAGGGAGGCGAGGCTTGAGGAGCGCATTGGCTAGATCGACCGAGAGGCATCGACCCTAGCGGACCGGGTCGCTGCTCTTGAGGCCGAAAAGGAGAAACTGTTGGCTCAAGCCGAATCTTCCTCCGTCGCTGCTCCTCGTCATTTGCACGAGCTTTGGGTTCATGCCGAATCCCAACGGGACATCTACAAGAGTTTGTGGGAGGCGGGCAAAGTTACTGAGGCCGCATATGAAGGAGCACGGGCGAAGGCACGGGAGGCTCATGTAAACTATGGATATGACTCTGCAACGCCAGAAGCTGATGAGGGTGCGGGTAATGAGGAAGGATCTCCTAGAGAAGGTGCCGAATGAAAGAATTGCTATCTTTGTTTCTCTTCCTCTTTTTTGTCTTTTATTGTTGTTTATTGTTCTTTTCTTGGACTCCGTTGATTTAAGTTGTAGGTAATTTGTGGTTGTTTGCGCAGTAGCTTTGTATGGAGAGGATTTTTTTTATTGTTACACGCCTTCTATACTCCTTTTCCTGTTTTGCTTTTCGTAAATTTGATGCAAAGTAGATTTCTGCATGCTGACCTCCCGCTTCTTAGGGGATTTCAAGGTCGCTCGGTTTGAGTAGAGCCATGATGACGGCTTTAGTTGATGGGACGGTATTTTTCACCTCGTATTGAGGTGCTAATCTATCAACGTCCGAATGGTATCGAATTCTCTTTCTAATAGCGGCCTTAGCCATAGGGATTTTATTTTCGAGCTTATATCAAGGTATCATCCCGTTGCGAGTCCCGGTTATCTTCGGCGACGGCTTTCGGTCTTAGGGGTATTATTTCGGATTCTTATCAAAATGTGCGTCTGTCATTGTTCGATCGAGGTCGAACTCTTCTTTTTGGTGGAGGCACTTGGCCTTAAGGGTGTTATTTCGATCTTTCGTTGAAATATTAACCCGTCGTTGTTCGATCGAGGTCGAACTCTTCTTTTTGGCGGAGACCCTTGGCCTTAAGGGTGTTATTTCGATCTTTCGTCGAAATATTAACCCATCGTTGTTCGATCGTGGTTGAACTCTTCTTTTTGGGGGAGGCCCTTGGCCTTAAGGGTGTTATTTCGATCTTTCGTCGAAATATTAACCCGTCGTTGTTCGGTCGAGGTCGAACTTTTCTCTTAATCGATGGCCTTAGCCATTGGGATGTTACTTTCGAGCTGGCGTCGAAGTAGTATCCCGTCGTAAGGGTGGCGCTCTATTCTGTTCGTTGGAGTATCATGGATGCTAGTTTCATTCATACATTGAAGATTTGTTGGAGTATCGTGAATGCTAGTTTCATTCATACATTGGAGATTTTGATTATATTCTTGTAGGAAACACGTGCTGACTTTGTACGTACAATGGAGATTTGGCTATCTATACCCAGTCCCTTCATTACTCGGCCTGGAGATCGTGTCGATGGGCGGAGTGATGAACAACACTTTGGACTTCGAGGCGTCTCTCTTGCCGCCTCAGTAAAAACTTCACCGAGAAAATCCGATTGGGACAAAACCCGGATGAGGGAAAAAGAGTACGACTTGGGAGGCACCTCTTTTCAGAAGTGGGAGTATTTGAGAGGTGCAACATTTTTTTTTTAAAAAAAACTCGGTTGTTTTCTTTCCGACGAACTGAGGTCCGTTATCACAGCTAACCTCTTCGGGAATGCCGAAGCGGCAAATTATGTTTTTTCGTATGAACGCCATAACTTCTTGATCACGTATTTGAGTGTATGCACCTGCTTCCACCCACTTAGAAAGATAGTCAGTTAAAATCCAAAAGGGGGTGTACCTTACCTCGCCCTGCTGGGAGGGGTCCGACAATATCTATCCTTCGCTTTATGAATGGCCATGGCGAAGTGACGAAATGCAAGAGCTCCTGTTTGGTGTATCATAGGGGCGTATTTTTGGCACTGCTCACATTTCCTGATACAATCTGCGACTTCTTCTTTCATGGTAGGCCAGTAGTATCCTTCGCGAACGAGACATCTGACAAGAGCACGGTTTCCCGTATAGGCGCCATAGTGCCCCTCGTGTGCTTCTTCTGCAAAGGTGTTACGATACGGTTGTGCCAGTCCCGAGTTTAGGTTTATAGAATGTACCTCGACCTGGTCCATCGAGGAATGGAGAAGGGTTTTCCTTGATATTTCTGGTGGCTGCCGCTAGCTTGGCGAGACCATCCGCTGCGATATTCTGCGCCCTGGGTATCCGATCGAGGTGGCATTCGTAGCAGTTTGTGAATTTCTGACTGGTACTTCTGTAGTCTCTATTTTTTGATTTGGAAAGTCCCAGTGACTTGATTCGTTACGAGTTGGAAGTCGCAATGGAGGGCGAGTCGTCGAGTGCCATGTTTAAGGGCTAATTTCAACTCTGCAACCACAGCTTCATACTTGGCCTCGTCGTTAGTCATCTCGGGGTACTGTGTGGATTAGCGAGTCACTCCGCCCGTAGGGACTTCAGGGATGAGTCCCAATCTGTTTAATTTTGCTTGCGTCAGTGAGCGTGATACCGGAGGGCAGGAAACGCTGCTATTTAGCTCGCACTCGTTTCATACATATATTGGAGTTTTCCCGTCTAACATTTTCGTTCCCCGATTTTGAGATGTCATTGGCGGGTGGGACGATGAATTATGCTTTGACCTCGGGGGGGTTCCTCCCTGTCGGCCTGATGTTTAAGTCCTCAGGAAGGCTTTCTTGGGACATCTTTCGTTCGAAGTGTATTACTTCCAAGGCGTCGGGTTTGTCTGGTGGACGATATTTCAGTGGTTCTGTAATAATTTCCTATTCTTCAGTTGGGACGTTTCCTTGCTTGCTCGCCCGTGCTACGGTTACGTTCTTGTTTGGGCAATCAGCAGAAGGGGGGTTAGGATGATATCCTCCTTATCGCGATCTGATGAGTTGGTGAACGAAGGTGGATCGGTGGCTTTACTTGCTCTGCTTGACGCTCTGATAGTTGACGATGATGGTGTTTTCTGAGTTTGGTAACCGTATTCGGTTCTCTTTCCCTTCCTTTTTGTGCCTTGATTCAGTGCGGGCCAGGCTTGTTTTGACTGGTTCATGGGCTGCCCGTCGTGAGGGGGATGATGTTGGTTGCAACTCCTGTTTGTATATAGCACCATGATCTAGGCTGGTGTGTGAGATTCGCTTACCGTTCTTCTCGGTGAGTGATTGTGTTTTCTGTTTTCGATCTGGAGGAGACTAGGATGTTTTCACTAAGAAATCCCCACAGACGGCGCCAAATTGTTTGACTCAAAAAGATATTGAAACCTTTTTAAATAAATCAATCAAAGAGAATGAAGAGGTAAATCTTAGTCAAGGCTAATAACCTCCAGATCTATAAACGAATTGGAAAATAATGCATGAAATGAAACAGGGATAGATCAATCTCATTGATATTTTTCATTTCTTGATTCATTATTCGATGAAGATCACTGTTTTTCGTCTTCCATGGGAAGGCTCCTCTTTCTAAGAAGATTACAGAGGAGAAATCAGATAGAGAAGAAAAAAGCCCCTTTCCATGGGAAGGCTCCTCCCCTATATATAGTTATGGAATTCTCACTATGGGTCAATACAAATTCGCACGACGTTCGCCTTCGTCGTTCCCTGAGTGTCGTTCTTTGTCACGGCGGGCATTATGAGTATGGGATTTTGGAGCAAACCATGTCGTCCTTCACTATCTCGTCGCTTGGACGGGATCTTGGCCAGGCCGACTGCAGCGATCAGATTTTGACCAATACAAAGGTTTTTTAGTGATTACTAGTAACAACTAAGAAATTCACCCGGCAAACCACCAAGGAGGCGGATTTTCACAAGATTACACCTAAGTAACGACAACCTTTGTGCCGGCCAAATGTTACAACATTTAATTTGCTATTCATTTATTTTAGCAATGCTTCTACAACGTTGTCCTTCTCAACCCCTCTATGTTCAGCTAAGAATTTCCTGCATTGTCATTCGTATTGGAGATTGCTTTCACTAGTAGAAGCACACGATGGAGAAGAGATTCAACAGGAACCTGTCAAACGAAAGCAGGGGATCCTCAAAGAGCTTACAGAAGATAATTGCAGAGAGCAAGAGGCCTAGTACTCATGTCCCTGACTTAACTGATTTTATGAATGACATGTTTTTCGGGACACCAAGTCCTGATAAAAAAGCATATAATCTGAAGGGAATAAGCACGAATTTAATGGACGATGAAGACGATTTTGACTCGAGCACAAGGAGCGTTAGCAGCAGATTAACTCAGGAGTGGCTGCAGGAGGCTAAGCAAATGGTGGCTTCATCTCCTGGTCGTGGAAGTGAGTCGCCCCCAGGTCGGCTAGTGGTTTCCCCTAGGTTTGCAACATCTCATGCTAGAATTTCAGATTCTCCAACAGAAGGGAGAGATCCCCTCTCTAGGTCTGCTAGAAGGTAATTAAGAGCTCATCTTTTTTGTATAAGCAAACATTGTTGCGTTTTGAATAGATCCATGTTGTTTACAATCCATACCACCTTTTTTTGTTTGTTTAACCAAACACTTTATTTGCTACGACTGCAACGGAACTCTACAATTATGATCAAATTATACAATTAAAAAAAGGAAAAGCCAAACATCAACAGCAAATTTAAATAGTTTTCATGGAAAAGTAACTTAACATTTTTTTTCGCTAATAACCAATCTTGAGGTCATGATTTTCTTCTATTTATGTTCCCTAAGTATTTGAAGTGTAACTGCTTAGAACCTCAAAGCTACAGACTACAAGCTGGAAAGAGATCAAGAGTATCCTAATCTGTCCCAACCAGCTCTAGTTTTTGATTGACAAAATTACTCTCATTGTCAGTTGGCCCAACATTCTAACAAAATTGGGCCTATATTTTCCCTTCTTACCCGGTATGGCCCAGTTTCTATAATGTTGAAAATTTATTTTCACCGATTAGCCACATTGCCGCCCCCACTCTTTTTTTTTTATGCAGAGAAAACTTTTCCATTCCCAAATTCTCTTTCAGATTTTCTCCCCACCCCACTTTCTCTTTCATTTTCAATCTCTTGCCCTTTCTCTCTCTCTAGCAAATTAGTCGAGTTCTTCTTCAGATTTCCTTGCTCCGTTCATCTGTATCTTCCTCTTCCACAAAATAATATTGTTGAACAATCCACACCGGATCTATCTTTTGTAGTCTTTTTCTTTTCGATTCAGTGCTCACCGAAGCAGATTCCGACTTTCACATTAGAGGATCCTTTTATTCCCGTTTGAAGAAAAAGAAAATATTGAGTGGTTCTTTCTTTTAATTCTTGTCTCTTATTCTAAGTTATGAAATCTCCTTTTTCTTTGGTAATTTTTCCTCCTCCTCCTCCTTCTTCTTCTTCTTCTTCTTACTTTTAATGACTTCTGAAGGGAGGAAGAATGATGTATATGTTGTATATAACTATATATACTTTGTATAATCATGTATAACCATGTATATTTGTGTGTATTCTCATAGTTATATAGAATTATACATGATTATACACAAGTATACAAGATTATACATAATTATAACCATGTATATTTGTGTGTGTTCTCATAGCTATAAAGAATTATACATGATTATACACAAGTATACAAGATTATACATAATTATACAACATAGATAATTGTAAAAAAATTGCCTTCAGATAGTGTGTATTATTATATATTTATGTATAATTAACGTATGACTATGTATAACAATGTATATAAGGTGTTTAATAATGTAAATTTTAATTTTTTCCAGGGAAATTAGAATTTCCTTACAAAACTTTGAATTTTGCAAAAAAAAAAAAATAAAAAAATTTTAGACATTAAGGATGAATATATTTTTTACTTCAACTTCCTCATATTGTGAATTTTAGGAAATACTATACAGAGGGAAGTAAAAAATAAATAAGAATGAAAATGGAAAAGGGAAAAGATAAAAATGNTGACTATGTATAACAATGTATATAAGGTGTTTAATAATGTAAATTTTTATTTTTTCCAGTGAAATAAGAATTTCCCTTACAAAACTTTAAATTTTGCAAAAAAAATATATAAATAAAATTATAGACTCTAAGGATTAATATACTTTTATTTTTTACTTCAACTTCCTGATATTGTGAAGTTTAGGAAATACTATACAGAGGGAAGTAAAAAATAAATAAGAATGAAAATGGAAAAGGGGAAAAGATAAAAATGAAAGAAAAAAGCGAAATCTGATTTAGGCGTGATTTTGGGTGTAGTTGACGAAGTTGTGGGTTAGGCGGCTGAAAATTGTTTGTGGACTACCGGATGAAAATCGTATTCGTGGGTTAGGCGGCTGAAAAATACTTTATCCAAATGTATTTATGTGAAATTATCCCTTTTTGATTTACTTCACTAACTTTTTCTTATAAGCATTAATGCGGGCTCTAAAATTTACTGATTAAAATGTTAGTATTGTTTAAATATCTGGCAATAAGTTTTGACCCATAAATATGCAATGCATGTTAGTTTTAAAAAAGAATCTTACCCAAACTTGATGTTTACACTAACCAAATTAACTTATCATGATTAATAGTCCGTTTGGCCAAGCTGCAAAAATCAGCTTATTTTGAGAAGTGCTTTTTTTCAAAAGTGCTTTTCTCAAAAGTACTTTTGGTGAGAAGCAGTTTGTGTTTGGCTAATTAATTTGAAAAACACTTCTGAGCAGCAATTAGTGTTCGGCCAAGTTTTAAAAAACTGCTTCTAAGTGTATTTTTCTCAAAAGTGCTTCTCAAAAAAGTGCTTTTGGGGAGAAGCTTACTTTTTCTGCTTTTCCAAAACTGCTTCTGCTTCTCCTCAAAAGCACTTTTTTTCCTTCCAAAAGCTTGGCCAAACACCTCAATTTTTGACCAAAAATTCTTTTGGCCAAAAAAAAGCTTGGCCAAACAGGCTACAAGTTATAAACTAGTTTTATATACTTATTAATTCGTCATGATTAAGTATTTAAAAAGTGTGTGCAGAAGAGACGTGTCTTGTAATCAGTGATTTGGTGTAAACACCAAATTTGAATAAGCTATTTTTTTCCACTTAGGTTCCAAAATGTACTTCTTTCGAACCTATTTATTTGTCACTTTAGGCTTTCACACCCCTTACAATTTTTTTCATTCTTTCTAGAATTTATTAGAGTAATAACCGTGAAATTGAATAGAAACAATTAATCTCTTGTTAATTTTCTAAAAGAAAAAGTATTTTGGAACAACAAATTTTAGCAAAAAGTTGCAAGTAAATAGGGCTGAAGGGACCGCTGTTTAAGTATTAAATGAGTCTACCCTAATGTCTAAATGTAATTCAATATGCCTATTTGGCACCTCTAAATTCTAAACATAAAGTTCTGATTTTACAAAATTTTACTAACAGGAATAGATCAGTGGTGGGCTTCAGTGAAGAAATCCTCTCAAAAACAGCAAAACACAACCGCAACAAATCAGAGCCGCTAATTAATCCTCCTTTAGCCGGCACATCCCCTACATCAAACGTTCAAGATTGGTTCTCCAACATCTTCAAACCTCCAAATGATGGGCCCACCGCCGGCACAACAGAGCCCACTTCTCCCAAACCCAACAATGAGCAGCAGCAACCCCCACTCACCCTCCCACCCCGCCAATCAAACAGTCGCAGGACGCGGTTCCATACAAACTCCAATGCACCTCAACCACAGTCTATTCATTCTCCCAAACGAACTTTCAAAATTCCCGTCACCGGCTCAACGGACAGTGGATCACACTGTTTAGACGACAAGCCACTTTCTCCACCAAAAAATCTCATCGAGTCTTCTCACCGGAGATCGATTTCGTCGACGACATGCTCGGTCCTTTCGCCTCCAAGGAATTTGGTAGAGTCGGTTCATCGGAGGACCATCTCCGCGTCCACCTGTTCGTTCGACAAAGTTTTGGGAAAGAACATTAATAATGTGGACAGAGATGAAGTGAAGGAGGAAGATTTGAAGAGTCATGAGTTGAATCGATTCTTAAAGGATCAGAGAGACAAAATTAACAGCATTTTTAATGGAGTCTCGAAAGGGAAAGCCAAGATTGTGCTCTCTGGACCTTCCAACAGTTGAGTTCCACCAGATATTTTTCCAATTTGAAATAGATACGTCTTGTGTTATGCTTTAGGTTTGCGCTATTTCACTGAGTGAGTTGGAATATTGTAGGTACAAGCTCAATGGTGGCAGCAATTTGCTATGCTTGGTTATTAGAAAATAGGATGAGGGCTAATGAGCAAGGAGGAGGAGAAGCAGATGCAAATACAATAGAGGTGGTAGTTCCTGCAATGAATATGACAAGAAGAAAAATGTTGAAGGAGAGGCAAGCTGCATGGCTTTTTCACCTTGTTGGTGTTGATGCCAAATCTCTGCTCTTCTCTGATGAGGTAATATACTAGTAGCAAGACCTTGAGACTCTTGACATGAAGTTAATTTCCTTTGTTGTCAAGTTTGCATGCCTACTATGTGTTTTGATATTGTATGTGTAACTTATGAACTGTGAACAGAACCAAAAAACTAACTAGCTGAACTGTAACATTATACTCGGGGTTTCCATGTACATGCACGACACACAATTAGATAGCAATCACAGATCTAAGTATACATCATTTAGTAATTCATAGAATACTTAATCTCCCTAGAATGTCAGAAAAGATGTTGCAAGTTATACCACCAGTATCGGGACTGTGATCCTTTGACAAGCTAATGCTGATCTTTGTTATTTTGGTTTTGAAAAGGTTGATTTGGAAACACTACTGTTGGGTAAGCAGCTAAGCATCCTTGTAGTTGGGGAAGACATACTCCAAACTAACGGAGAGGTACTTATAATGTGTTTCATATCTCCAAAATGAATGATTTTAAGTTACAACACGGACAGAAAAAGGCTGTAGTATAATTGGTGAAGCTCTCTAATTTTTTCTCCTGTCATCTGTCATACTTGTAGGCTGTATCAGGGTGCACTGTTCTTACAGACAATTACTGCGAGGATGCTTATGACCTACTTCAGACGCCTATCTTGAAAAAGCTTCTGGTACTAAATGAGTTTTACTCCATTCCTCACATTAAAAATATAAGAAGAGGAGAAGCACATCTTGAAATCTGACAATCTACTTCTCAGCTTGCTGGCATACTTTTAGACACACAAAACTTAAGTGCATCTTCTAAGGTGTCGATGACAAGAGATGTAGAAGCAGTTCAGCTGCTTTCAGTTGGCTCCACCCCAAATTACAGAAATGCTTTTTTTGACCAATGTATGCTTTTTCTTTGCAGCTTTTGTAATGTGCATGAGATTATGAACAGAGATTCACAACATTTTTGTTATAAGAATTGAAGTTCATGATTTTCCTTGCAGTGATGCTAGAACAGAAGGACGATAGTTTCTTTGAAGCCATGAGGCAGAGTTATGGAAATTCACCCATAGAGAGTAAGTTCATTGACAAATCTTGGTGATTCTTTTGCCTACTTGTAATCCCAATATTGAATTTGTTTAGCTTTATTTCACTCAACATGATGTTGTCTACACTTGTTTTCGTGTTGCAAACCCCAAAACTGAATTACCAATCATGATTACAGATGGCCATAAGTATAGAACACAACAGATCTTGGAGAGGAATTCCATTCCTCAAGAAAATACACCAAGTTCAGGTAAAATTTCTAAGGATGTGAAGAACGGGAAGACAAATAGAGCGTCACCAAACTCAGGTACTTCACTTCATTTATCCATCTATGCACTTCATGTTAATTTTAGTTGAAGACTTGAAGTAATTGTTCATGCACAAAGATCATATCGAGCCTTCGCATTCCTGACTTCAGACTGTCTAATTATTATGATTGTAATTCAGAGAATCTCGAAAGCATCAGAACAATTTGTCACCTTGATCAAGTTGGAGCTGATTGGCTTTTGGTCAATGAACTTTTCATTAGGCTCATGCAGATTTTTGTCCTTAACATAATTCATAACTAGGAAAGTTTCTATAGTATCTGTATAACTTCTTTTCAATATTTAGTCTAATGTAGCACAACTATATTAATGATTCTGCAACAGTACCTTGCAAGGGAACACATCAATGCTCCCACACAATCACACAAGTTATTTCCAGTTCTCTGGTACGGAGAGTAATCCATGTGCTTATTCAAAGTTGCTCATTAATATATGAAACCATTTTAGCAACTGATCTCCCTGCAAAAGTTAAAAACAAAAAAAACAAAAAAAAAGGAAGACGAAAAAAGGGAATGATTCAGATTCAGGATGCAGGTCAATTTTTTCACTTCAGAAAGCTCAAGTAGAAGAATGCAAGAAAAAAGTGATTTTTCCTCTCGGTTCAGGATAAATCTGGGAGTTAGGTGAATTAGCAATTAATTTGACAGCTGTTTTTATTCTTAAGGAAGTTCTTTACTCACTCCACCCAATAGAATATCCTAAACTTTGGACACTTGTCAGAGCCTCAGTATAAGATTAGTAAAATATTAGTGTTATCTTTTCATTTTTCCATTCCTCTTCTGGACTACCTGATTGATCATTGAATATTAGTGCTAAGAATAATAAGCTGTCATTTGTCAATACGGGTCAATCGGCTAATTCTTTGTGTTTTCATACTAGGAGGTAAACCTACAATATCACCTGTACAGGCTCCTGCAGCGTCACCAGCAAAACCAGGCGATGCTTCTCGTGGCAAGAACAAGCCGTTCTTCTTAGCAAAGTGGTTTGGCTTTGGGAAGTGAGTTATAAGAACTGTAAAAATATGAGTAATTTCTATCATCCCATTTAGTCAGTAAACTGCTAGGCTCATGGAAAGTGAATTTTGGAATTTTTTGGAAAACCTACAAAATTTGTACTGAATTTTTTAAATATATGAAGAGCAGTATTTGGTAGTTGGTCTTATTTAATTAATTTTTTATGTGTAAACTGAACCCAGGCTGTTGCCAGAGCAGTTTCAGTATCAATGATAACTACAATGGTTTACATTTGTATTGTCTTGTTGATTGTTTTCGGGGAAATTTCTTCGCATCTTTTGTAAGACTCTACATTATTAATACTACTTTGCATTACTAATCTAGTATTTGATTTCCAGCATTAAATTTTCTATAACTAATAATTGCATTCTTATAGTAAGCTTTGTGCATAATATTTTATACGAGATATAACATGACAAACAATTTTTTTTTTTAATAAATGTCTACTTTTAATTAAAAATAAAATAAAATATCTTTTCTAACGAAAACAATATTATGATGACACTATCACGTAAGAATTCTTTATAAGAAGTCTCCAGCAACTCATTTCACTTGTTTTATTAGCCCGAGTCGATGCATTTCTGCTAAAGCTCCAGAATATAAAATCCCCCATCCCTCTATTATTTCTTTGTCTTATCTTGTGAGCTATCTCATTCTGAATTCGACCTCTGCCCACGCCTTTTTTAAACGATGATAAATAATGATTGTCAAATCATTGCACAATTAAAACAGTGAAGAAGAAAAAGACTATATTTTACTCCTCATCTGGAAAAAGTGTTTTGCCATTAGATAGCGTTTGCTAAATGAAGAAGTACAGTGAAGAAAATGCTGACAATATATTTTCTATATATAGAATTTATAAGACAAAAGTATCACAAAATAATTGCTCACTCATCAAAACGAGAGTTGAGAAAAAGAAAGAAAACTGTGGGAGAAACGAACATGAAGATGCCTCTTGATTGAGCAAATAATTGGGCATGTTATGTTATCCAATCTGTCTTTGTCCTCCAATTATATGCCCACTACTTTTTCACAAACAGCTGTAACTACCTTGCAGCCACAATGCACAAGGGTCCCAATTAATTCCCATGTGCTTTTGCTCTTTTCCTCTCTCAGCTGTCAACCCAATCCTCCTTCCTTTTCCCCACATTCCCTACTACCTAATTAGGCCATGACATGAATCTCATGTTTTCTCTTTCCCAATTATGTTTTTAATGATAGATATAATAACACAATATTCACCCAATGTAAGTTTCTCATTCTACCTTCCAAGCATAAAGAAACAGGCAAAAATCTGATGAGTTACTTGAATTTAACCCCTCTAGGGACCCAGAGCTCCCTGTTTGGGATGATAACGGAGTTGATGTCGATGAAGAGAATGGTGGTGATGATAATTCTGATACTGATGAAGGAGATGTGGATAATAAAACTGGCCTGAAAATAAACAAAGCATGTCTTAAACCAGGATTGAAAATCCAGTCATGAACATCCCAATAAACTTCTATCCTCACTTTGTTGAGATGAATGGATTCATTCCCTCTGAATTTCCACTGCAAATGCTTCACATGAATGAATAATTTCCCATCTATCCTTATCTCCATTTCTGGATCAACCCCATCAATAGAAATTCCACTACTGTTAATTCTGTTCTTGCACTCAATAGAAATCTCATGCATTCTGCCCTTATCATGGAATTTAACTCTTGTTGAGAACTTCTTCTTGCCAAAAATATGTTCTTTTCTTGATACTAAAGTTGGTTCAATCAGTGCTGGTCTGCAGCCTGTTTTTCTATAAGCATCTTTCTTCAAATCGCCGAGGAACAGAATAACTTCTTCATCACATACCACTGCTACATAGTATTCTGAGCTTGGCTCCGTCTCACCATTAAATTTAGCAGACTTAAGATCCCAGTAGATGTCAACTGGCTTATTGTCCAGAAGAAAATGCTTTGAACCTTGTTTCCTCCAAAAGTACCAGGGCTTTAGCTCCACCTTGCAAGTATACTGGCTATCACCACTGTTTGAGCCTTCTACTGACACTGACAAACCATGGAGCAACAAGTTTTTGCACCAAGTAACTGTGATTAACCGACATTGATCAGCAATTTTTGTCCGATAAACGGACATAAAAATGCTTTGCCCTGACCTGGTTACTACAGTATGATCATCTGCTGACTTATCCCCTGCTGAAAAGCAAGCAGGGATTGAATCTTGCATCATTTAGCTGTTGAATCTTGATTGGCTCTTAACTTGAAAGCCTTATCAGAAGCAAGAAAGAAGTATAGTTTGAGGAGGATAAGTTATTTTTTGCAATGAGTATTGGCATAGAGAAAGAATCCTAGATGTTAAATGTAGAGAGTCACAGATGCCGCCAGAGATGATCTTGGCAGCATTGATGAAATACAATAATAAAAAATATGTAATCTGAACTGGCAAATAGATGGCAGATGAATGAGAGTGAGTGAAAGAGCTAGCAACCCTTTTTATATTCAATTATCTGATGTTTATCTTTCCTGGCATTTTTTTTTCATTTTTCTATTTGGCCTTGTTTATTAGTTATTCTAGCTTTCTTGGTTACAACCCAACAACAACAACAACAACAACAACCCAGTAAAATCTCACAATGGGGTCTGGAGAGGGTAGAGTGTACGCAGACCTTATCCCTACCCAAGGGGTAGAGAGACTGTTCTCGATAGACCCTCGGCTCAAGCAGACGAAAAAAACAATATATCAGTACCAACAGCAGAAAGCATAAAAAATAATAACAGAATCAAAAGTACCAGAAAATTGATGAAAAACGATAAAAGTAGCACGTAAGAAAGGCTTGGTTATACCCCATTTTCCTTTTTAAAAGCTTTTCAAAAAGACAACTTTTTGAACGCATGGTAGACTTGATTCTGGTCACAGTTAAAATTACTCATTTCCATGCAATGTTGAAAAAGCAGAGAAGACTTCTTCACCAGATCTTAAGTTTGTACATTTTTATGCACACCGAGGGTAAAACTATGACCAGTCAAAACCAAAAATGGGATTTCCAACGAATGGTTCTTCACATTCTGTTACACTTATTACTTTAATATGTATAACATAATTGACAGTTTGAGTTGAAGATAGTTGTGAAGATAAAAGTGGGAATAGGAGAGGAATCTAACTTAGGGGACTGAAACAAAGCAGAATGAGTCAGTATAATTAGGTGAAGTGTTTTCAGATCTGGTCCAACTCAATCTTATTTTGTTCCTTAGCTTCAAGACAAATAGAAAATGGGAGCAAGATAACAAAGAGGACTGCTCATCATGTGTTGGATCTGTATTGCAAAGGTATCATGAATAAGTAGGCGTTTGGACTTTGGACGTAATTTTCATTTGGAGTTACGTTAAAAAATGATATTTGGAATTTGAAATTATGTTTGGACGTGTATTTTACTTGAAAAAATGTTGCAGTTTTGCAGTATTTGGAATAAAAATTGTAATTTTTTTGGTTCTTGAAGAATTCATTTTCGAAAAATTTCCAAAAACTTGCAAAATGTTAAGGGCAAACACATTTTTGAAAAAAAAAAATCGAAAAGAAATCTATGGACAGATGGGTCCTAAGATTTGAAGGGAGATTGATTTAGCTCAAGTTCCAAGATTTGTAGTAACAATACAACTAATACAGTAACACTTGCATACATTGGACTATGCATACTTAGATTAATTAAAATGAATGAAAAGATTAATGGCAGGGGAAACATCAGCTAATCATTATATTTCATCATAGAACGTGATTATTGTTCCAATAAATTACTATGCTCTGAACTGTCATGGTTTGCCTTTTATCAAACAGTAGGAGATACCTCCTATATTTAATGTGAAACATTAAGTGCAATTTAGAGGAGAAGTTTTATTGTGTGTCTCACACAACTTACATTCGTTGTGTGAGACTCTTTTTTGTCTCACAAATTTGTGGACCCCAATCTTACACTTTTGGGTCCACAAAAATCTGGGTCCACAAAACTGTAAGACAAAAAAGATGCCGCATACAACTAATATCAGTTGTATGAGACAAAAAAAAATTTCAATTTAGAGCTGCTTTTGGTTGGATTGCAAGTATTACTCCCTCTAGTCGTCAAAGAAAAAAAAAAGGCAAATTACCAGCTATGTCCATTTATAAGTAGTTCATTACAAAAATTGGCCAATTGATAAAATATTACTAATATTAGCTAAATTAGCCAAATTAGCTATTTGTAGGAAAAAAATATCAAATTTTTGCTTTGTTTTGAGGGTGTTATTAGAATAGATTGGGCACAACTTAAGGAGCTTGAATCTCAGTTTTGGGATGATTTGGTGAAGTTTTGAGGTGGTTTGAATTGAAAATTCGAAGTAAAAGCTGAACATGAAAAAAATGATATGTGTATCACACTGTGTATCATTTGTGTATCATATTTGTATCAATCGTGTATCACATGTATATCCATGTATAACTGTGTGTGTGATACATGCGTAATACATGTGTCGCAGAAGACTTTTTTGAACTCGATTTAATTACGAATTTTGATACAAAACCAGTCCAAATCACCTCCAATCTTCCTCAAATTTTGTATATTGACTTATCTATATATTTTCAATGAATTTCAACTATACCCATTGAAAAAGTTTCTTTTTTGTTTAGATTTTTGGAATATTGTATAGATTTTTGTATTTCATCACCTTATTTGCTACCCCGTCCATGAAATTTCCTTTCCGTCTTGTATCTAATGTTGCTAATCACGCTTAAAAATATGGAAGGTGATTTTTGCATGTGATTCTTTGAGAGAAAGAACCCTATTATTTGGTTTTTCAATTTTTGTTGGCTAGTTTTGGTAAGTCTATGACTAATGGCTAGAGGTTGGTAAGTTGAGATTTATTTGGGACATTTGTGTAAGTTTTCCAGAAAAATATTGGTCCAAAAATATTTGTAATTTTAGAAAAGTAATCTAAAATTAAGAAGACATTAATTGCTTCTTTTTTTTTTCAATTTCATCCTTACTATTCCAAGAAGGCATATACTCCCTCCGTGCACTTTCACTTGTCTGCTATATTAAAAATATATTTTTATTTTTACTTATCCAATTTAGCAAATTAAGAGAAAGACAATCTTTTTCATGTTTTACCCTTATCATTAACTACTCATTCCCTAAATTATTTCTCAAGACATTTTGAAATTCGATAATTATTATGGATATAATTGTAAAATACATACATAATTTATTTATTTTTAAAGGTAATCCAATATCAAAAGTAGACAACCAAAAATGAACGGAGGAAGTAATCATTAGCTCATCATTTATGGAAAAATTAAAGGTAATTTAGCCAAACCTTAAACTTATAAAACGAAACACTAAGGGAATATTAAAATATGAATCAGAGATTAAAATTATAATCTTTATTTTTCCCAATTGTTCCCTTAAGTAGCTTAATTTAACATTTGATTGAGCTATCATCCAACTGCTAAAATAGTTTTCCTTTTCTTTTCTTCTAATAATTAGGAAATGAACGTAATAAGTAAAATGAAAAACAATAGTGTACTAAGATTAACACTAAAAACACCAGTCAAGCTAAAAGACCACGACTAGAGAAGGTAGAAAAAACTATTCCGTGTGAAAAAATTATATAATGTTAAAACAACTCAAACCAAAGTAGTAAACAAAAAATTGGCCAAACAAAGAGGCCGTTACAGCCAACAGAACCTTCCAAGGCAGCACGTGAAAGCAATTTCATCAAATATAACATTTGCACTAGCGATGACTTTACTAGCGAGAAATACACTTTCTCGACTTTGGTTCCAAATTATCAATATTGACATGCGTGTATACCGTTGTGGTGAAGTCGGAAATTTCTTCAAGGGTGTTCAAACTTGAAATAAGTAAAAGGAAAAATCCGATAAAGGGTGTTCAATATATGTTATGTACCTCTAAAACCTAATATTTTACCTATATGTGCAATGTAATTTTCCGGCAAAGGGTGGTCAATTGTCGCCCATGATATACCGGAATCAGAAAGTTAAAAGAATTTCTGATTATACAAAAAGGATAATAAAAAATTTATATACTTTCTGAACCTTTCATTTTGCTCAAAAAAGATCTTTAGATCATGGTGTAAAAGATCCATCAGTCGCACGAGAAATAAAAAGAAGACCATTTACTAAATAACTTTTACAAAAAATAATTCACGCGCATGAAGCAGCACCTGAAAGTTAGGCCTAATAACAAGGTCCAACCCACCAAGGAGATCAGTGTGACCATGTAAGCCCATATCACCTACTATTATAATGTCAATAAAAGTTTCATGATTAAAGCCGTTGCCTCCAATTTCTGGGGGAAGTATACAAATAGCCATTTCTAGGACTGCTATTTAGGGTTTCAGTACCTATTTTCTCTTATAAATTTGAACTAAAAATTTTAATTTTAGGATAAAAATTAAATTGAAAAACTGAAACTCAAGACACACTGGCTAATTTCTAAATAGTAGCCCTCTAGAAGGATTACTTGGTGTCATTTCTACCAATTTCTTCAATCGGAATTCAGGTCTTATACAGTATCTCAAAATATGCTTTAACATGTCGAAAGTTATTTAACTTTTGAATAACATTGGCCCAATATCTCACTGAGTTTAGCCCATTAATGTTTGGGGAAGTGCACAGTTAGCCACTAATTAGAGATGTCTTTACTCTTTAATGTTTAAAATGTATTTACTCTTTAGCCAGTGCTTAATAATTTTTACCTGCCCCGACAAAAATACCCTTGTGCTAGACATGGGTGCTGTGTAAATATTAATGACAAATTATCCTGTATTTGCACCTTCTGTTGTTAAACTGTAGGACATCATGTCCTTAACTTCATATGTGCAGTGTAAATGTTAAGGACATGGCGTCCTTAACTTCATGTGTGCAATGTAAATGCTAAGGACATAATGTCCTTAACTTGTATTTGCATTCTGTTAAACTTTAGGATCTCATGTCCTTAACTTCATATGTGCAGTATAAATGTTAAGGACATAGTTGTCACGACCCATTTTCTGAACAAGCCGGGACCGGCACTCGATCACTAAACATGACCGAGCGAACCATCTCTGCTTACAAATCTATTATAACTCCAAACTTTATATGCAACAAGGCAGTACTCTAATCAAATACTTTTGATTAATTTAAATATTTAAATAAATCAACTTCAAAACTTTATTCGTAGTAACTACTGAATTACTGCTAAGTTATTATTAAAAATATTAGAATCTTAACCCAACGACTATGTCTATGAAACCTTTACTGATAAACTGAAGCACTGCTCAAGACATGAGATTTCCTGGCCAGTTCTCTAAGTAAACAAAGAAATAACTAAATAAAGATGACTCAAAGGATTACTCCACGAACAAAAGCGGAGCTCACCAATAACACTGGAAGAGAAGGAAGTCCTAACTCGTAGCCTGCTCGCCTGCAAAACCGGTTCCTACGTTGTACCGCATACCAACGTAGGTTCCCAAAAGAGAACGTCAGTACCATCCATTTTACTCAGTGAGTCTCAACAACAGGGGGCGAAACTTTAATAACATAAACATTACGAGCAAAGGTTCTAAATGCATGTAAAACATAAAGCTTATAAGAATAACTCTAAAATAATTGCATAATAGTAGTTTATGAATATTCTAAAAGAAATTCTTTTCTTTTTCTTTCTTATAAAAAAGATACTTCACTTTATATTTTGTGAGTTCCAACTATCCTGACTTAATTCTGTCTCACTCGCCGTGTGATCGGCACGATTTCGATCCCAACCTGATCGAATAGGCTCAATCCACGAGATGCCACTCGCTTCATGGTTCTCAGCGCTCATGTATCATACCTTAGCATGGCTAAGTAAATTCTCAGCAACGAGACCCTCGGCTCGTGTTCTCCCTACTTTGGCACAAGTAGTTTCAGGAAGTAACGCTTTGGTCAGGACCCTCGGCCCGGACGATGACACCTTCTCAGAATAAAGGATACTCCCAAAAATCTTTTCTTTCTAAAACTTCTTGTGACTTTTCAAGTCTAAATCTTTTCTTTATAGAACATCATGTACATGCTCATGCTGGTATCCTCAAATGTAAAGCATGACATAAGAATGAAATAAACATGTAAAAGTATTTCTAAAGATTCTCGCTTCTTCATAAATTTTCAATTAAGTAAATATAAACTCTTTTAAGCAATTCATCAAACACCTTGTATGCGTGCTTTTGTGAGTTAAACCACTTTAGTAAAGGGTTATATCAACTCACTTTAAAACTTCTCGAGCCAATACGTAGACCCCAGTCCAATTGACACCAGTCAAACAATCGATTCTACAACAATCAGTGTATTTTAATCAATTTTAAAGTTTCACACCTAAACATGAAATTTACTGTTGATATAGAGGAAGAAGGGAATTAACTATTCAATTCTTACCTATTACCACGGTAGGATAATTAACAATAGGGAATTATATATACCTGAGTTCAAGGATTAGTGATTTGTAAAGAACCCTAGGATTTTCCGTTGCCTGCGTGAATAAGCAACTGTGTTTCGTGGTTCTCTGTTTCGTAAGCGAACAAAATTGTTTTGTTTTTCGTGGCTTTGGCTTTCTGCTTTTACGTCGGCAGTGTTTTGCTTAAGGCTTGAAGCCTTTGTTTTCAACAGCCCATTTTATGGGCTTTTGGCCCTTTTTCTTTTTTTTTTTTTACTTAATTAATAATTAATGATACCCACCTTTAATTAATAATATTAAAATTATTAATATTTTTTTAATTGTATATCCAATTATTTAAGTGTGCGTATATATATATATATATATATATATATATATATATATATATATAGGCAAGAAAAAAAAATAATAATAATTTAATTCTATAATTAGCGTGTCTCGAAACTTTTATAAATTTGAGGAGTGTTACAATAATGTCTTTAACTTTATGAGTGTTGTGTAAATATTAAGGACATGGTGTCTTTAACTTCATGAATGTTGTATAAATATTAAGGACAAAGTGTCCTGTATTTGCACCTTTCTTTGTTAAACTTTAGAACATCATGTCCTTAACTTCATACGTGCAGTGTAAATGTTAAGGACATGACGTCCTTAACTTCATGTGTGCAGTCTAAATGCTAAGGACATCATGTCCTTAATATTTACACAGCACTCATGAAGAAAGGGTAAAACTGACTTTTCGTATTAATTTTAATAAAATAGTAACAAATACTGAATAAAAGCTAAATATCATATTAAAAAATGGCTATCACACGCCATTTCTACTTTGATGTTTAGTGTCCATACCCAATAAGATCATTTGATCATCTTGCGCAAGGAAACTGGAAAGAAAAGGAGAGCCGTGAGCTAACAGAGAAGTGCTTCCTTGTTCTGTTCTTATATTTCCATCCCTTTTTATTCAAATACACGGCATTTTAGGAGTTTCAGAATAGGGAAATACAGTATGGTGGTAGTCATTGGCAACTTTGTCATCGTTTGTTTCAGAATGATAAGGAGATATACATATCAACAAGTATATGCAAATTAGAACCGATAGTTATATGAATTCTCATTATTCATGTCACTTCATTCTCCATCAAATATAGGAAAAGATCATGTATAGAAGAATAATTCAGTCTTTTCAAGAAATATATTTAATGGGAATTATATAAGTTGCGGTCATTATCAGCAGATCCAAAACCAAACAGCCACATGTTGTGTTGCGTAATACAGGGGTTAGAACTTTGGAACAAGTTCCTCCTATTCCTAACAGCTACAAGAAATGGCCTACCTCATTTCTTTCCAAGGATATCACTTTGTGCGGCGAATTATTCCATTATGATAATGACGTCCATTTCATTTCTTCAAATATTCTAATCTCTTTAATTTGCCTTTTCCTTTTATCAAAATGCTCTCTCCCCACGCAAACCACCACCTGAATTACGTGAAAGACTATTGTATGGGTTAGAATCCGATCTCTAATCTATAATTAATAAGTGGTATGGCCACTTATTCATAACAGGATTCGACTCTTGTCCGATTTAATCTACGAGGGCACGGCCCAGTCATTCCCCCATGGGGACGGAACCTCAGCGTGGCCACGGCCATTTATTGCCAGCTCACGAAGCTCACATCTATAAATACTAAGAGTGGAAGCCCTAGAAGGGGGGCTGCTTCTTCACCACTATTGAGAAGAGAGAGAGAGAAGAGAAAAATATACCCATCTTATGGGAAGAGAAAACACCATTGTAAGGCTCTGAACCTCTTCATGGAGAGGCAGACCAAACCAATATTATCAATAAAAGCTGTTAAGATTTCTTCTCCTAACCTTGAGTACTTATTTTCATGTTCTTCGCTTGGTCCAATGGATTATTACGATTTGCTATGATTTTCCCGTAACTTATTTGTATTGTTTTACACTCATAAAGCACATGATAACTTTTGAGCAAACAGCTATGAAGCTCTTCAACAAAGTGAAGTAATAATACTAATAACAACAACAACAACAATAATAATAACAATAATAATAATAATAACACTAGTAAAAGAGGAGTTCGAGTGATTACTTAAAGTAAATTAATCGATCATTTTAAAGAAGTCGAATGTTTTTTCTTTTTTTTGGTGAAACGAACATTAAAGTTGGAGGTGAATGTACAGTATATATAGTCGGTGCACTCATGCCCAGGGGCGGATTTAGGGGGGCGGAAGGGGGTTCACCCGAACCCCCTTCGCCGAAAAATTACACTATATATATAAGACAAAATCTGTTTTTTACTTCTATATATTAAGTTTTGAACCCCTTAACACAGCACAAAAGTGTAGCTTAGCGGTCAAGGGGGTTCAAAGCCTTCCTAAGGTCATAAGTTCAATTTCCACTAGATATAATTTTTTTTTAACCCCTTTTGCCTCCGCCACTGCTCATGCCTAATTAATTATTCGGTATTTAAACCCACTGACCTGACTAATTACATTCGCTCCATATCAGTGCTTCAGTTCTAATTATATTTGTATGTACATATGAATAACTTTGTAAACATAGATGTTACACTAATTTACATTTTTTTTAAGAAAGAACAATGAATATAATATTATTCTACCCATTCACATATATATAAGATAGCATAGGCATGAAGTTGGCAATAATGCATATGCTGTCGGTGAATTAATTCCTGTATGAGAAAAGCCATGTGGTAAGAGGCTAACAGCTCTTATTAGTTGTTACAGCATTTATCTCCGTACCCAAATTCTTCTTTTTATATAAAAATTAGAAACTGTAATGAGGTGTTGAACCAACTTAATTCAAGGTGGAGCATTGAAAAGCCTCCTTGATCGTTTGTCAACCCACTGAGTGAAGAGAACGTTACACAAACCCACACCACATGCCAATGCTCCTGCAGTGCCTGGGCCACCATTGTTTTGTTACACTCGTACCTTGTGACACACTCATATTTACATTAAACCACATTAGTTTATTATGATTAAGTAAAAAGATTAAGATTAAAATATATACTAGTAGTTAATTATGATTAAGTGATAAAAGTCTGTATAAGTAATACATGCCATATATTTATCAATTTGATGTAAACACTAGGTGTAAAAAGATTTCTTTAAGTTAAATTTATATGAATTTCAAGTTTATCATAAATTTTTATGAAGAAAAGGAAGCTCGGGCCAAATAGGCTATTAATCGACCTAGTCAAATTTTTCTTCCTCTTCTTCTTCTTGAATTAGCTCAGTCAAAATATGTTGACAAGAAGAAAAAGTGCTAAATTAGATGGAATGATTAGATTATTTCGGAGCACGTTCTCATACCCCCTGATAGTTCTGAGAGCTATGTACAATATGATATTTGGTAGAGCCGTAGAGATGATTATACGCTTATCTCATATCTAAACCGTGCTCATATTCCGATTTTTCTGTATGCATGTAGATTCGTGGAAATTTTCATTATTTGTTTAGTTGTCTAATATTCTTTTCAAAGTTCTCATTCCAGTGAACTTGGTGCTCTGCACAAAAGGAATAAATTAACATTGATGCATTACACAATTAATGAATTAACATAGTTTAGCTGTTTATATTTTTTGTTAATCGTGATTAATTTACATGTATTTTTACGTCAATTTATTACGTAGTTAGTTATAATAAATTAACATAGTTTGATGGATGCATAAGTGTACTTGAACTCCAGCATATTATACTGGAGTTCCAGGATAGTATGCTGGAACTCCAGCATAATATGATGGAGTTCCAGCATAAATACACTAGAACTCCAGCATAATATACTGGAGTTCCAGCAAGTATAATGGTCTAGTATAATATACTGGAGTTTTGAGCACCAGTGCTCCAGTCTCCAGTATATTATACTGGAGCCAGCAAAGTATACCGCTCCAGCATAATATGCTGGAGTTCATACACAAGTGCACCGAACTCCAGTATATTATGCTGGACCGGTCTCTATTGCAGCAAAACGGTGGCTATTTTTCATTGACTTGGTAAACACTGGCTATTTTTGATTGACCAGTCCGAAAACTGGCTATACCGTGAAATTTTGGCAGCAAAAGCACTATACTATTTGGGCACTTAGAGCCCGTTTACCAAGCTGCCAAAAACTGCTTATTTTTAAAAGTATTTTTGTTCAAAAGTGCTTTTAAAAAAAAGTGCTTTTGTAAAGTAACAGTTTGTGTTTGGCCAATTCATTGAGTAGTACTTTTTGCAAGCTAATTGTGTTTGGTCAGTCATTTCAGAAAGTGCTTTTGATTATTAAATTACGAAAAAGGACCCTAAGGGTTTAGTTTGCACTTAGTATTATTTATGAGAGATAATAAATATAAAAATTTATTGTAATAAAAATATAATTCAAATATTTTAATCAATATAAAACATAGTTATTCGAAAGCGATAATATTGGGGAATCGATTCATCTTCAACACAGTAATAGAAAGAGAAAACCATTCTCTCTCCACTCTCTAACCAAATACCATCGACATGGCTACATCCCCACCCCTGACGGAGGACCCATCCTCCAAAATACCACCGGAACCTCCGGATCCCCCTACAAGTGCCTCCCAATTTGAGATGGAGGAAGACACCCCTAAAAAAAATTCTTTCAAAGAGATCCTACTGGAAAGGAATTTGATGTCCACCACTTCATATGATCTAACCCGCCCCTCCCCTGTTCGAACTAAATGCAAGGAATATCCCCATCCTTCTGTCAAAAGAAGATAAGAACAGACTATATCTTCTATGGAGATACTCCCTAATAGTAAAACTATTTGGGAAGAAAATCCTCCATCAGCTTCTGCGAGCAAAGCTCGCACATCTTTGGAGGCTATTGAACCCTTAACGCTAATCGACCTAGGTTATGATTTCTTCATCGTCAAATTCAACCTAGAGGCTAGCATGAACAAAGTCCTCACTGAGGGACCTTGGTTTGTCAGGGGGCACTTCCTATCTATACGAAAATGGGAACCAAACTTTGTCCCAGGTGAATCCAAACTCGCTATTACAGCAACTTGGATAAGACTCCCGCAGCTCCCAACAGAACTCTATGATAGAGTGATTCTCGAGAAAGTGGGTAATAGGGTGGGCAAACTGCTGAAGATAGATACATGTACCTCCTCCACCCTTAGAGGTAGATATGCTAGGATCTGTGTCCAAGTTCCATAAGACACTCCAGTCACCACCGCGGTCATCATCGGAACCCACAACCAACCTATCCTATATGAGGGGGAAGGGATTCTCTACAAAGGGTGTGGGATAATTGGCCACACACTTCGCCACTGTCCATTCACGCCCAAAATCAATGAAGCCAACAGCCCAACTAATCCAAATCCTACACCCGCAACTACAGGCACAGCTCATGCCGAAGACTCCCTGTGGCAAACGGTTCCATTCAGGCGTAACAAAAAAGGAGCCCACAGAGGAAACCACTTGCCAAAGCCAGTCAGAGCATCACCGGAGCAGCCCGCGATCCGGGTAAGGCGGTACAGTGAAGCTACAGGTACGTTTCTCAACCTTGAGGCCACCAATAGTGGTGGCGGAAACCCTAAAACTAACGAACATATGAATCCGGGGGAAAATTGGGGCTCTATGGGTTGGGCCACGGAGATCCAGCAAGACTCTATGCCTTTTAGGCCCAACTCCGATAAAGGCCCATCATCACAAGGGGGCCTTATCAAAATAAGTGAAGCCCCACATGCAAAGCGGACTACTGAAAAGGCATCTGCACAAGGCAGTCTTAAACTCAAAAGATGCCACTTTAGGGAATATCTCTATTCCCAATAATCCAAGTCCAGTATACGAATATGGGATCCCAAATGACAATATCCCTCCCAAATCGGGTGCTCTGACACATTTAAAGAGTATCTCTTCTTTGGAAAAGGATCCAGTATCAGCACAATCCCATCCTAATTTGGCTAACTCACTCACAAAAGGTCACTCTAATGCGCCTGCACCTGCTCAACGCACTATATGTTCTCTTCTCTCCCCCGACGTTGCCTCTTCCAGTGAAGGTAATCAATTACCTGTTACAAACCCAAGAACCAATACTAGCTTTGAGGTGAAACCCCCTGTCAATCCCTCACGATTATTTGCAGAAGGCAAATCGTCCCACATGAAACCCAAAGAGGATATGGACAATAATGCGTCTCCCCCTCCACTACTTCATTCACCCCTAGTCACACCACAAGCCTCAATCACTCTATTCTCTCTAATGGAAAACAACAACAACCCTCCTTCCCAAACATAGACCACAACCCCGTTAACTATCTCCATCGCCCCAATGCCTTCAGAGCTCATGCCGGAGTCATGGTTGGAGATGGCGCTCCAAGGACACACCCAGAACCTCCAAATGATAGTTGGGTCGGTCCCAATGGAGATAACCATCCAAAATCCTAGGTACCTAGCTTGACTATCCACACAGCTTCTCCACCAGGGTCTGGCAAACTTTGGACACCAGTTATGGATGTCCACTCTACTCCAAGCCCAGTACATGAGGCAGCAACAACCCCTCTCCATGGAGGAACTCAACACACTCATGGGCCAGCTTTGCCAGACAATGCCCTTCTTCCCACTCATGAATCTGGAGGCTCCACTCCCATTTCCATCATTCCTACTCTGGCCACCAATAGTCTAAGTCCCTCAACCACCACCACCACAACTACTCTCTCCCATCGACCTTCTGAGCAGGGGCACCACCATGGCATTGGACTATCTCCGAGAGTCCAACGTGGACCTGGAGAACATGCTAGAAAAATTAGGATTGCCAAAGACAAAGGCCTTCCTCATGCAGGAACCCTTGGAGATAGAGTTCAGAGAACAATCAGGAGAAATGCTTATTGCTCTGTGCCCAAAAAAAACCCCTAAGCTGCAAACTCGATCTCCGGGTACCCTCATTTCCAAACTCAAAAAACTCAGCTGTGTCTATGGTCCCTCTGGTGGGCACTATGAACCTAACCCCAGTGGGCAAGGGGAAGGGAATCAAAAGGAAAGCTCCAACCAAAAACCCCCTCTTAATGAACTTCATAATATGGAATGCTAGGGGGGCCAACAGTGCGGAGTTCCGTAGGCACTGCTCATCTATGGTGAAGCTCCATAACCCTACCATGCTGGTCTTACTGGAGACTAGAATGGCAGACCACAAACACCTAACTGCTGAGCTCAAGTTTGATGCCCAATTCCAATCCCCTACTATTGGGCAATCTGGGGGGATTGTTCTAATGTGGAAGGATGATCTGCTTAAGCTAGAGGAAGTAGCTACTAATCCACAGGGAGTGCATGTCATGGTCAAGGTAATCCCCTCCTCCACTAAATGTCTTTTTTCTACAATATATGCTAGTAACTGTGTCAATAATAGAAATATGCTCTGGAATACATTAGAGGATCTGGCTTCTCTGTATGGGGGTAGTTGGCTTGTTGGAGGAGATTTCAACGAACTCCTAAAAGCTAGGGATAAGTTTGGGGGGAATAGCTTGAACACTAATAGAAGCAATAGGTTCTAGGAATGCTTAAACAGTTGCAAATTAGTGGACCTAGTGTTTAAAGGCTCTAAATGTACTTGGTCTAATAAGAGATACTCCAATAAGCAAGACCTAATCCTAGAAAGACTCGATAAGTGCTTTGCAACTGATGCTTGGATTGAGGAATTCCCTGAATCTACTGTTACACACTTTCCTAGGACTCACTCAGATCATTGTCCTCTTCTTTTAAGCCTTTCCCACCAGAATCACAATAGGGCAAACAAACCATTCAAGTTTGAATCTATGTGGTGTAGTCACCCTGACTTCCTCCCTCTTGTGGAGGACAATTTTGATGCTAGGACTGATATTCTGGAAGCTACTTCTGTCTTTACCAACATAGTAACTGACTGGAATAAACATGTCTTTGGCAACATCTTCCATAGGAAAAGGCATATCCTTGCCAGAATTTCTGGTATTCAGAAGTCCAATGCCTACCCCTTTAGCACCTTCCTTTATGAGCTGGAATCCAAGCTCCAACATGGCTTCTCTACCATTCTAAAGAATGAGGAAGACTTCTGGAAGCTTAAATCCAGAATTAGTTGGTTGAGTGAGGGTGATGCTAGCACCAAATTCTTCCATATATCCACTCTTAACAGAAGAAGTAGGAACAAGATCATGTCCCTCAAGGATGAGGTAGGGAACAACATTCAGAATCCCCAGGACATTAAAGACATAATCCTCAACTACTTCACTAAAATCTATACCACTGAACATCACAGCTCAGTGCTGAACAAGATTCACATCACTGATAGTACTAATATTCTGAATACCAGGGAGCAAGACACCATTGACTCCACCCTTAGGCTCTCTGGGATCAAGAGTGCCCTGTTCTCCTTCAAGGCCATGAAGGAACCTAGGCCTGATGGCCTCCACCCCTTCTTCTATCGAAAGTACTGGCACATAGTCTCCAACAGTGTTATCCAATTCTGCAACATTGTCTTTGCCATAAGTTTGGTCCCTCCTGAAATAAACCAAACCAATCTCTGCCTTATCCCTAAATGCCCTAATGCCACCTTGTTGAAAAACTTCAGACCAATTGGTCTGTGCAACACTCTGTATAAGCTGATCACTGAGATCATTGTCAACAGAATCAAACCAATGCTCCAAAATATCATTGGCCCTACCCATGCCAGCTTTCTAGCCAATAGAAGAGCCGCTGACAATGCCATTGTGGTCCGGGTACATTGCCCACTTCCAAAACATGAAAGCCAAGAATGCCAACATGATCCTGAAAGTAGACTTATAGAAGACTTTCGATAGGTTAGAATGGTCTTTCATCAGAGAATCCCTTCTCTTATTCAACTTCCCCATTAAGCTTACCACCCTCATCATGTCCTGTCTCACTACAAGCTCCATCTCCATCCTAGTCAATAGTACTCAGACTGAGTACTTCAAACCCAATAGAGGCATTAGGCAGGGGGACCCTATGCCACCCTATCTGTTCATCATATGTACGAAAAGGCTCTCCAGGGATATTGATAATGATGTATCTGAGAAGGATTGGTGTCTTATGAGTATCAGCAGGGGAGGGCCTAGAATCTCCCAGCTATTCTTTGCTGATGACCTCACTATGTTTTCCAGAGCCAATAAAAGTAAATGTGAGTCAATCTTAGCCATTCTGGGAAGCTTCAATGCTGCATCTGGGCAGAAATTCAACCTCCAGAAATCCAAAGTGATCTTTTCCTCTAATTGCCAAGCAAAGTGTGCCACAACATGCAGTGTCATTCTAGGTATCAAAGGTGCAAAAGACTTTGGGAAATACCTTAGGTTCCCCATCTTCACTAAAAGGCCTAGGAACAGTGACTTCCAGTTCATCATAGATAACCTTAATAGTAGAATGACAGGATGCAAAACAAAATTCCTGAACATGTCTAGCCGAACTCTGGCTAAGGCATGCCTTAGTAGCATCCCAAACCATGTCATGCAATACATCTAGCTACACTCCCAAATAACCAACCAAATTGACAAAATCCAAAGAAATTTTATTTGGGGTACTACCCCTATGAAAAGAAAGTTACACATGGTCAAGTGGGCCACTGCCACCAAACCAAAGAACAAGGGCGGGATGGGTCTCCAGCAGTCCCACCTAAAAAACAAAACATGCCACACCAGTCTTGCTTGGAGACTCTAGAACAACACTACCTCCATCTGGGCTAGAGTGCTCATGGGCAAGCTGTCACGACCCAAAATCCGACTAGTCGTGATGGCACCTAACCAAACCCGCTAGGTAAGCCAATTAACAACTATCCAATTTCAATGAAACTAACAAAATAATTAAATAGAAGAAATTATCTTAATCTTATACATACCCCAAAGACTGGTAGTACAAATTATAAGCTTCTAAGAATAGAGTTTACAAAGCCGATATAAAATAAATACATCATCTGTTTGAAAAGTACATAAACAGAGTTTTATAAATCTAAGGCTACTATGAACATAGGCAGCTACAACAGGGACGCAGGTACATCTTCAAATCCAGCTCCCATCGAACACAACAACAACGACAGCCGACATCTGCACACAAACTGCAAAAGTGTAGTTTGAGTAAAATCGACCCCATGTACTCAATAAGTAACAAACCTAACCTTAGGTTGAAAGTAGTGGCGAGCTGGAACAAAGGTCGGATCTAACACCAATAGCCAACAACATTTCATAATAGCGTAAAGCAAGTAATAAAAGAAATAAATCAGAATTCAAAATGCTCAGCTTATTCATAATTCTCGAAAATAGTTCCGCTTTTCAAGTATATCAGTGAAAAACAAAAATCCTTTACCAAAATCGTAAAAAATATGAGTAAGTTTGAAAACTGTAATTTTTCCCAAAAATCATTCATCGGGTAAATGTTTCATTTTTAGATAGCATGAGGAAAGTACATCTCTATGCCTACATGTCAAGATACAGGTAAAATGTCATCAAAACTGGGCAGAAAACGGAAATGCATCTCTATGCATGTATCTCAAGTACGCATGTCAAATGAAATGCCTCTCAGTGATGAACTCATGTACTCACACTCTCAGAGGACTGCGCTCACTGGGGGTGTGTACAGACTCCGAGGGGCTCCTTCAGCCAAAGCGCTATATCGCTGTGGCGTGCAGCCCGATCCCATAGAATGTAATCAATATAACATGCTGCGGCGTGCAACCCGATCCCATAATATCACTCTCACTCAGGCCCTCGGCCTCACTCAGTCATCAAACTCTCCAATCTCACTCATGGGCTCAAAATGTCATGAAACTAGCCCGACAACAATAATATGATGTATCAATAAATAACAACTGAGACCGATATATGATATGAATGCATGAATATGACTGAGTACAAAATACCAATGAAATCAGTGAAGGATAACAGCAAGAAACGACCGCTATGGATCCCAACAATATCGGCATAAAGCCTAAACATGATATCTAGCATGATTGACAGCTCAATTACTTTATCACATGGTGAAAACACATATATCAACAAAATAGGACCACTATACAGTACCATGGAGACAATGAAGTCACAATTCACAGGGTGCACGCCCACACGCCCATCACCTAGCATGTGCTTCACCTCAATACCAATCACACAACACATAATTCGAAGTTTCATACCCTCAGCACTAAGTTTAGAAGAGTTACTTACCTCGAACATGCCAATTCCAATACCGAGCAAGCACAACAGGTATCATAGAATTACGTTAGGTACCATATGAATAGGCCCGAGAAAAGATCCCTAATAGCTCGCGGATGAGGAATTCTTCCGATGCCCCGAAAATTCCATCACGCGCATAGCAACCTCCAAACGGCTCAAAACTAGCCAAAATCAACTCAAGTATATCAAATAAAGCCCAAGGAAACAATTCCAAATGATAAAGATGAAATCCTAAATCAAATCCCAAATCCGACCAAAAACTACACCCAAGCCCGCACCTCGGAACCCGACAAAACTCACAAAATTCAAAAACCCATTCAATTACGAGTCCAACCATACTAGTTTCACTCAATTCCGACTCCAATTCGATGTTCAAAACTCAAAAATTCATATTATGAAACTTTAGGCCAAAACCCCCAATTTCCTCTTTAAAATTCCTCAACCAAAAGCTAAAAATCGAAGATAGATTCATGAAATATAACCAAAGCCGAGTAGAGAACACTTACCCCAATTCATATGGTGAAAATTGCTTCAAGAATCGCTTCAATCTGAGGTCCCTAGCTCCAAAAATGTAAAAATGGCTGAAACCCTCGAAATAGAGTACTTTATAATCTGCCCAGGCATTTCTCTATGATATCGCGGACAAACTAACGCGCTAGTGAAGCACAAAATTTTGCCAGCCCTTTTTTTCTCTATGCGATCGCGGCCATTCTCCCGCGATCGCGAAGAACTAATTTTTCCAACAACCTTCTCCAACTCTTCCGGACAGCCTCTAGTATAATAGCCACAAATTTTTGTATAGAACTCTAAATTACAATTTCTTTGACTTTCTGAAAACTAGACATCAAGGGCTACAACTTTTATTTTTGGATCATCTCTAAGTTCCTTATAGATTGTGAGATATAAGCTTCCAAAGTTGGGTCAGTGCAACAGAACATTTCCTCTACGTGATCGAGAAAGGTCTTCCGCGGTCGCGATGTACTGGCCATTTTTTTCCCATTTTTCTCTTCTCTATCGCGGACAGAACCGTGCTATCGCACTGTACACCCATGTAGCCAAAAACCAGCTACTAGAAATGGCCTAGAAATGGTCCGAAACCACCCCGAAACTCACTCGAGCCCCTCGGGACCCCGTCCGAACATACCAACAAGTCTCAAAACATATCACAGACTTAGTCGAGGCCTCAAATCACATCAAACAACGTTAAAAACACGAATCACACCTCAATTCAAAATCAATGAACTTTGAAACTTCAAACTTCCACAACCGATGCCGAAACCTATCAAATCACTTCCGGTTGACCTCAAATTTTACACACAAGTCACATTTGACATTATGGACCTGCTCCAACTTCCGGAATTGGAATCCGACCCCTATATCAAAAATCCACTCCTGGTCAAACTTTCCAAAATTCCAACTTGCGACATTTCAAGCCAAATTCTACCACGGACCTCCAAATCGCAATCCGGATGCGCTCCAGAGTCCAAAATCACCCAACGGAACCATCAAAAATTCAATTCGAGGTCAAATATGAAAAAGTCAAACTTGGTCAACTTTTCAAAATTTAAAGCTTCTAGTTGAGAATTATTTTACCAAATCAATTTCGAATAACCTAATAACCAAATCCGACGATTTACATAAGTCATAGTACATCATACGGAGCTACTCATGCCCTCAAATAACCGAGCAAAGTGCAAATTCTCAAAACGACCGACCGGGTCGTTACACAAATACTGCAATGGATGAGGGAGTAGGGTTAAGCCTAAAACTAGAACCTCGAAAAATATCCAGGAGGGATGGAAGATTTGCACTAATTGCACTAGATGGGTGGATCACAAAGGGGATAGGGTTAGATTTCTCACTGACCCATGGATGCCCAAAATGCAACCTTTGGATACAATCCTCAATGGTCCATGGCACCATAGAGACATGAACACCAGGATCAATGAGGTGTTGGGGTTTGGGATTTCAGCTGCATTCCCTACCCAATCCCACTTGATACCACCCTGATAATACAAAACACCTTCATCCCCACTTCCACCTCTGCTGAGGACAAACTAATTTAGAACCTTAACCCCAATGGCACGTTTAGTACCAAATCAGTCTACTCTTATCTTGATGCACTTATGCATGATGACAATTCTAATGAAGACCACTTCAGCTGGATTTGGAAACTAAAGACCCTAATAAGATCAAGTTTTTCATATGGCTCATGCAACAAAACAGGTTGCCTACAGGGAATCACTTACACCACGTTGGCCTGAGAATTACCCCTAATTGCTTCTTCTGTGATCATGCAATAGAAGACATAAACTACATCTTCTTTGAATGTGCCAATGCCAAACAATCCTGGCAGCATTTGCTGCGCAACTGTACTCAGCAGCCTAGCCTTAGTGCAAATCCTTTTGTATGCACAACTGGGAAGACACATGGCATAGGTTCCAAAATGTGGACTACAATGCTTGCATCAAATGGAAACAACTACTGCCCTTCTGCCTCTGGGCAATCTAGCTAACCAGGAACTCTAATCTATACTATATTAAAAGTGGGAAGCCCTTAAGATAAAAGTTAAATTACTTTTTTACCCTTTTAAAAATCTAATTACCCTACTTACCCTTAACTTAAAAGTTAAATTACATATTTGTTCTTCTAGAAAAAACTAACTGTCCTACTTATTAAAAAACCCTACGCTTAGTGTTAGTAGTATACAAAAGGATGTGTTGTTTCAGAAAAGTTTTGAAATTCATTGATATGAAAGGATGTGTTCCTTTAGAGAAATTTCAAATACTAGATTTATATCCCAACCGTCGTTCCCCCAAAATCTTATTTTTCACAACAATCCAGAAATTAAATGAATTATATATTTGTATCGTTGGAAAAGAAGTAACGCAAAGTGGATGACGAAGCCTGAGCAATCTCTAGGAGAAATAGGATCTTTCGCTGTTGGGGAACTTGTAAAAGTTTCCTGGTAGTTTACTATACTTGTAAATAGGATCTAATTGAAAGAGGCATTTTAACTAATATCCAATTATTCTTTGTTTGTTCAAATTACTGCAAATCAAAATCATACTTGCTGGGATTGGACAGCGTAACACTTTTTTACAAGATTCTCCCGTGCCATTGCATTTCTTATGGCTAGCACCTTACACTGACAGTATTAGTATTTAGTAATGTGCATAATGGATCCGACAAAATTTCCTGATGAAAGAATAGTGTGATAGATTACCAGAAAAATGGTAATTACACTCATATTGCTACAAAGGCTAGGATTGCATCATGCAGAATCTTGAAAGTGAGGAAGTGAAGGAGTTGAAGAGCGAGAGCATGAAATCGAGTGAGGAGATATGAATATCCCTTTTTCATTCTTCTCTGTTCTTTTTGATTTTCTTTTCTTGTTTTTCCTAAAACTATAGTCGTCAATTCTCCAATTTCACTAAATGAAAATCTAATAGTAGATATAAAGTATAAAGAACCTTGAGACTATACATGTGATTAGTCAATGCAGATTATAACAATCATCTTACTAGTTCAATAGGTGGTCAGCTAATTTTTCTTTACTGCGTACGTCCGCATGAGAGGAGTCATATCAACAACCTTTCCTCTTACCACTTATATTAGACTCCAATTATGGCATCATAATAAAGTTTTCTCTTGAAGAAAATCAGCAACTCCCTTTCGAGATCGTAAAGTCTATTTTGATTTGTTGATCCTTTGTATCCAACTTAAACATTATCTCATATAATAAGTAATTCTCTAAATCCGCCTCATTTTTCATTCTTTTGTTAGTTACCTTTACTTTACTTCAGCAGTAGTTAACAATATTTTAGGTACTACCATTGGATAAGGTCATGCACTAATCACTTACAGTTCAAGACACTTGGAATTTTTAATTGTCACACTATATTGAATGTTATAATGATGTTTCATGTAAGTTGGTAAAATAAAATTTGACTGGTTATATTTAATATCTCTACGCAGGTGTTAATAAATACTCCTTTTAGCTCCATTGGCATGCACAAATTTTTTCGATTAATATTGTTATGTTGAATGATTATGCTATTTTTTGAAGTGCATTTAATAGCAATATTTATGGAAGAACATCAATACTCAGGAAAAACGTTAGGAAGAAAATTGAGGATTTAGATAGATTCTTTTATTTTAAAGGAGAAATTATTTAGTCTTCTGTATTCTTTTTATTGATGGGAAATCTTATAATTAAAGAGACTTTAAACATACATATATAGGAAGCATTGGTGTATCTCTCCATCTTAAACTGTATTTGAAAATTAATATATTGAAAAAAAAAACTAGAGATGAAGGTATCAAGAAGAACATAGAATCACTAGATAAGATTCATTAATTTACATTTTTAAAAAAGGAATAGTGTTTTGCATGTGAAAAAATCTGTTTTCATTTGGGGTTCGAACATGAGGGACGTTTATGATGATCGAAAGAACTCATACCATAATTTTTGGTAGAAGATATATATATACAATCAAGGTTAATAGAGGACTTAAATATTGTTCTCATGTTTAGATGTGGGGTTGGATTGGAGGAATTTAGCTATACACTCCATTCCAACCAAAAATCCAAATCGCTGACGATCGATCCACATTGACCTCGGCAAAAAAGTTGTCATATGTCAATTCAGATTGATCATTCGCAGAAATTTATACGTTACTCTTTTATGTATAGTTGTTTACTCAAAGCTTCATTTTAATATATATAGATAGTGATTCAAAACTCAACATACTATAACACTCACATACACGTGCATCACACGTGCAGAGAAACTAGTGTCTTTGAAAAGAGGAAGAACCACATTAATGTTCACCAAACAATAGCTGAGGTTGTTGAATACCACCATGTAGCAGCCACTACAAGGACTGCTCCGGCAACAACCACCTTATACCTACAGTGGCGCCCACCAGATATAGGCTTTTACAAGCTGAACGCTGATGAGGTTGCATGCCTTAACACAGGGAAATAAGGTATAGGGGGAGGGGGGTGTTTAGAAACAATAGGGGTGACTGGATCTTAGGCTTCATGAAGGGTCTCCCAAATACTGATAGTCTTAGGGCAGAGCTCCAAGCCCTATGGTCGGGGCTAAAAATAGCCCTAGACCAAGGCTTGTCAGCTCCGATGATTGACACCGACTCTGAAATGGTGTTGGAAATGTCAAAAAATGGCAACTTAACTCACAATCCCATAATTTCTGAATGCAGGTATCTGATGGAGCAGTTGGGCAACCCAGTCATAGGACATAGCTACAGGGAGCAGAACCAAGTGGCGGACCTCCTTGCATAGGAATGAGCTAGGAATGAAGTTTTTGACAAGACCCAGTTTTTGTCAATTCCTCCGGTGTTTGCTAATCGAGCAGTGTGGGCAGAGACATCTCAGGAACTGTTTTTGAAAGAAACGTAAATGTTTGTAATATGGCAACTTTGGTAGACACTGAAAACAATCAGGGGACCTCATCCCCCTATATTGATGTAATTTTGTGAATGTTTTACATATATATATATATATATATATATATATATATATATATATATATATATATATATATATATATAAACCCAAAAAAAAAAAAGATAATATTGGGAAATCTTGTATTACTTATTGTTTATATGATGATTTAAATATATCAAAATACATCACTCGATATAAATTAAAAATTTACTCTTATAAATCACGATAAGAGATCTATTTATCGTTAAAGGAGAAAAATAAAATAGAAATACTAATTTAATGAGGAATAATTCGAAAAATATAAATTTAATGTAAGGATTCTGCTTCTGCTTCTTGGAAGAAGCTAAAATTTGTAACTTCTCCCTAAAAGCAGAAAACTGCTCTGCTACTGCTCAAAAGTACTTTTTATTTTATTTTAGCCTAACATCCTAAATTTTTCAAAAAGTACTTTTTGGCTTTCCAAAAGCTTGGCCAAACAGGCCCTTAGTCGGGGCCGAAGCTAGAATTCTATTTATGAGTTCAACAAAATACTTTATATTAAGAAATTCACTAAATATATAAATAATTTATTCAACATCTAAGAAGTTATTTATAAGAAAATAATCTTGACCTCATAAACTCAAAAGTTTAGATCCACAAAAAAGAAAGAAAAAAAAATTACTTGGCTGTATTTGCCAAATGTAACCTTAAAGTTCCACGAGGGTCTAGGGTTACTTAAAATAAAAAAAAGCAAAAGAAAGGATCCAAGTCCATTGACTTTCCCATAAACGTCCAGAGTACTCCTTTAACCTTCCGGTGTTGACTAATCCAAATCCGAATAATAAAGAAATTGAAAAAAATTGGGACTCTCGTCGGTCGCAATCAGTTAGCCGATTCCCTCCGTTTATATGCATTCAGAAATCACCACCCCTTTCACCCGCCACCTTTATTTTTCCTTTACACGCTTCGTCTCTTCAATTCTTTTCATTACTGATCCTCTGCACCAAACCTACGTACGTAAAGTACCTACATATAAACAACTTTACTAGGTGAAGGAAGAGTAATCAAAATTGTTACTTTTATTTTGCTGAATTGTGGGTGACAGTGTTGAATTGGGGATAGTTGTTTGCTATATTTGACTGATCTGAATCAATTAAAGAGCTAGGGTTCGGAATTTTGTTGAAGTTTTATTCCTTTTGAGGAAGAGAATGCACCAGGATTCGGCGTCCGAGCAGGAACTGGACGATTCTGAATCCGAGCCCGACTTCGTAGAGCTCGATCCTACTGGTCGCTACGGTCGGGTCAGTTCTCACCTTCTACAATTATTTTTTTACCTTTATTTGGTATTTTGACAGAATTTGGCTATTTGTGACACTGACCGATCTGCTTCCATTATTTGCTGAATTTATTAGTTTTTTCCCGCTTTTTTCTTCTTCTTACTGATTTGGTGATAATGTTGTTACATTTACTGATTGTATTGCTTGTACTGGTAAATTTTTGTTAACTGTCTGCATTTGAATTATTGAGTTGATTTTCCTGTTATGTGCAGTATAAGGAGGTTCTGGGAAAAGGAGCTTTTAAGAAAGTGTATCCTAACACCTTTACATGCATATTATTTGCTTACCATTCTACTATTTTTTTTCTATAATATTTGTTGTGAAGTACTATTCTGTCAATCCCTTGACTTGCTATCGGGAAAATAGATATAGAGCTTTTGATGAATTGGAGGGAATAGAAGTAGCTTGGAACCAGGTTAAAGTGGCTGATCTCTTGAGGAATGCTGTGGACTTGGAGCGTCTTTATTCAGAAGTTCATTTGCTTAAAACCCTCAAGCACAAGAATATCATCAAATATTTCAACTCCTGGGTTGACACAAAGACTGAGAATATCAACATCATTACTGAAATATTCACTTCTGGGACTTTAAGACAGTATGTATTTTTTTTTTGTGTTTTCTTGTTTGCTCACCCACTCCCCAACAAACGTTCCGAATCGCATACACTCATTGTGTACGCATGTGTAGATACCGTAAAAAACATAAGAAGGTTGATTTGCGAGCACTCAAGAATTGGTCTAGGCAGATATTGGAGGGACTGTCATATCTACATCGTCATGACCCTCCAGTTATTCATCGGGATCTCAAGTGCGACAACATTTTCGTCAATGGTAACCAAGGAGAGGTGAAAATCGGTGACTTGGGACTCGCAGCAATTCTTCGTAAGGCTCGTTCAGCTCACAGTGTCATTGGTGAGGTCTTGGTCCAATTTGCTAATTTCTGCATCTTTTCAAGGTTGCAATTGTTTGTGTTGTTTAGATGGTATCTTAAGAGAGCAATTCTATATTTAATCTCAGGCACTCCGGAATTCATGGCACCAGAACTTTATGAGGAGGAATATAATGAGCTAGTAGATATCTATGCTTTTGGCATGTGCTTACTGGAGCTGGTGACTTTTGAATATCCCTATGTTGAGTGTGCAAATGCTGCTCAGATATATAAGAAAGTGACAGCAGTAAGATCATATCTTTCTTGCCGTCTGTTATGTTCTCTTTTTCCTTGTTGTCCCTCAAACGTTATAACTGCATCCTTCATGTCTTGTGTGCTTGTGTATCAATAGAAATAGAACTGCACAAATGGCTGTTTTTGTTTCCAAAATTTGGTTCTGAAACTGCTGGGACCGAAGAGCCAATGCTGACCAATCATACAGCAGTTAGCTTTAATTCGATTCTGACTCATTTTGGTTCAGCTAAATTGGTTTGATAATTCAGTAAGTTCGGTCAATCGACTTCGCCTCAATGCCACACTAGTTGGGCTCAACGATATGAATCATCTTTATTTCAGCTCTATTCAGGTCCATGTTATCCCAACAGTATAAGCAACTTTCGTTTGAGGCACTTTAGAAATTTTCTATCTAAGTCTTGCACTTATCCATACCCAGAACTAGTGTTAGTGTAACAACAATAATTACACTTTAATTGCTACTAGTTGATATTGCCTATATGGATCTTTGCTTCCATCGTGTTATCTTCTTAACTAAGTATTGTGCTAAAATCACAAATCTTAGGTTCAACGCATAGATGTGGTAAAATTCAGCGGATGATTGCTGAAGATACAGAAGAATAAAAAATTTATCGTGTAGATTTTCACAAGTTTAAATTAGGTTTCATTTCAGGTACATAAGTGAAAATGATGGAGGGACCAATCAATGATGTAAAGATGAATTGAGATGGATGGTAGTGCTAGATGCCTTGCTAGGCAGTCACAAGGCACCGCAGCCTCGCTCACATGGTGGCTAAATCCAGAGGGAGGGAGGGAGGGAGGGAGGGATCAATTCGGCAAAGAAAATGATTGGAAAAAGAGAAGGAGAAAGAAATCGGTGAAAAATACAAAGGGAATCTTGGAAAGAAAACTAAGAGGAAAATAGAAAGAAAACTAAAAGAGAAGAAAGAAGTAATAGAAAGAAAAACAGAAGAATAAGGAAAAGATAATGAAAATAAAAATATTGGATTCTTGTAGAGATTCAATCGCCTGACCTTACCGAACATTACGCCAAGGCATCTAGATATTGCTTCTACAGTAGTGTTAGATGGTGACAAGGCATTGCTGAGACGAGAATGAGAAGCACGAAATAAAGCATGGTGGTTGAGGCGATGTCTAGCCGGGGAAGCAGACAACAGTCTAAAATTTTGATACTAGAGAGCCATCAAAAGCGGATATTTGGGCAGAGTGATAGATCTGAAAAAGGGAAAGAGAAAAGAAATCTGGGTTAAGGTACAAGAACATTGATAGGGAATCGTGGAAAAGATAAGTAAGAGGAAGAAATAGAGATAATTCTAAGGAGGAGAAAAAAGAAAGCGAGAGTAAAAAATACAAATATAGGAATCTGTAGAGATACTCAATCCACCTTGATCTTAACTACTCTATACCAAGACAATTGATATTGCTTCTGCTGTATTTTAATAATAGGAATCCTTTGAGAGACTCATCGGTGTTGTTAACGGCTCTCTTGAGATGCGCTTAGTCTAGGTGACTCTCGTTGGAACTTCGCCTTACTTTGGTGGAGCTAGAAATCTTACTGATGCTGTTTGGTAGCTAGGAAACATAAAAAGGTCATAATCAATCCACCCTTTGATATTTTTTTTTCTTCGGGGTTGCTACTGGGAGGGGTCCAACTTTGATGATTTGATCCTGAGTGTTGGTTAACAATATTAATTCTTCTATTGACTGTAGTTTTGATACTTTATGGATTGATCCAATGATGTATGTATGTTCTAAAGTTGGTTTAGTTAACACTTGATTTCTTGTATCATTAATTTGTATTTTACAATGCTAAGATCTTGGTTATACCACGTTTGAAGGGAGTTAAGCCCGCATCATTGGCAAAAGTGAAGGATCCTCGAGTTAAAGCATTTATAGAAAAATGTATTGCAAAAGTTTCTGAGCGGCTGCCTGCTAGTGAACTATTGATGGACCCCTTTCTTCAGTCAGATGAAGATTCTGGAAGCATATCTAAATCCTTGAGTTCCCACCCCATACATACAGGTAACTAGAAGATTTCAGCTACACCCTATGCTGATATGTCTGGAAAAAATTGACACTTTTGGGATCTTGCAGATAAGAGTGATGACCAATCTGACAGTGGAAGAAGTCCCAAGGATCCTGTGGCTGAAGGAAGCAGAGATTTCACAGTGCAGGGCCAAAGAAAGGACCTAAACACAATTTTTCTTAAACTGCGAATAACTGATTCAACAGGTTATGCCTCGGCCCTTGTTTCTTCATCAAACTAAGACGAATCACTTCATTAGTTGTTTGACATTTGCCCTGCATCTCAGGTCATATTAGGAATATTCACTTCCCCTTTGATATTGAAGTTGATACAGCAAATGCTGTTGCTAGTGAAATGGTTGAGGAGTTGGACCTGACAGATCAAGACGTCTCTGCTATTGCTGATATGATTGATTCTGAGATCCGGTCATATATCCCAGATTGGGAACCAAAAGAATGTTCTAGCAATCACATTACTGATGAAGTTACTCTTTCTGAGGGCAGTACCTCTGAAGCTCGTGAAGTTGCTCCTTCTGAGAGCAGTACCTCTGGAGCTCGTGAGGATGTTTCCCCCTCAACAATTGATTCTACTCGTTCTGGTGGTCTTGTGTTGGAAAGACTTCCTTCAGGTCGTAAGTACTGGTCTGATTCACCAAAAGCAACCAGTAGTGCGAGCTCTCCGCTCAGACCGGGGCCTTCAAATCTGTCACAGGCAGATTCACCAATTGCCGAGGGTAGCTGGACTGACGAAAACGAACAATCATCTATCAGCCAGAAAGAGGGAAGCAGTTCAGGTGATGATGCTTTTGAGCATGAAGAGAATGAAACTGAAAATGATATGGATGAAGAGGCTGGTGTATTTCCCAATTCAAACACAGGTGATAAGAACCAGTCTGCTGATTTAATTTCTGAGACCGAGTGTCATTCGTTAGAGGGAAGAAACAATCATCTCAGTAAGAACTGTTCGGCTGACATTGGAGAAATTGTGGAGAAACTTGAGAAGCTGCTAGAAAAGCAGCAGAAGGAGCTAGACGAGCTCAGAGAGAAACATGACTTGGCTATCTCAGATTTTATGAACAAACTTCCTCCTGAGTTACACAGCAGAGTGCGTGCTATTTGTGGTCACAAATTGTCTCCCCATAGGCTGCACTATGAAAGAGGCTGCTCGAATTCAAACTCTGCAGACCCAAGCCCCTCTTTTCAGATGTAAGTTATGCTGTCTTTTCTTTTGCTATTTAACTGTGGATATAACTGCCGATTGTTCTTTGAATGTGCCAATCATGTTACTTTTGATTGACTGTTACTGCCGATTATGTTACTTATCCTGAAAGGTTTCAAGATATTCCAGAATGCTGAAAAATATTAGAGCTTCTGGCAATGGTTACAAGCAAAATTCAGTAGCTGGAAGTGTTTTGAATGGACCTATATTTAGACGCTGTTTCAGCTCTGTCAAGGGCAACATCAGTTCAGGATTGGGAATTGCCGTAATTTTGAAAGAGGAGGCAGGAGAGTGATCTGTCAGTGAGTGGTGCTTCAATTTGCCTCCGGTGAGTTTATTGTTAGATGACATATTCAAACTTACGCTGTCCACGAAGAGTAGATTCCGTAGTCCTTCGGAAGGTTTTGTTGACCCGTTGAAACAGTTTGAAATCTCATATTCACGTATGGGATGCCTCAAGCTGCAGCTACAATAGGTTCTTGCATTTTCGTGATGTGTATACTTGTACATATTTACATTTGTATTTAGCAAAGGTCAATTGGTTTAAAATCATGCATATTGAGATTTACCTTCATAGGTTTCTTTAACATTATCAGATATGTCTTATAGACCCGTTAAAAGTTACTTTGGTTGTGAGATTATCATTAGTTTGTGAGATAATTTGATCTCTTAAGCGGATGGCTAATGTTTGTTGTTGTCCCTTCTATTTTTGTTTTTACATGATAATATGATGAACAAATAATTTGTTATTCATCGAATCAATGACAATTCATTGATATATATCGTTGCTTGGCTGATGATGAAGAACTCTGTGACTGACTAATTGTTGGATACGCAATTGAAGAGATGACAGTTTGTGTTCTGAGTTTTGGTTCTCTTCCATATGAAATTATTGCAAGTGGAGTTCGAGAGTTGTGCAAAGTTAAGCAATCTCTCCCTGTGTGTGTGTATGGCTGCAATTGTCGAATTGAACTCAAACCAACCTCCTGCAACCTTTATCGCATGCCAAATTGAATGACCATTTTGTTTCTTTCCCAAATTTGTGTATTATTTTAAATCACAGTTTCGGCACGGAGTTAAGAAAAAAAAGAATACTTTTAAAATTTGTTGACTTAAAAGTTTAGTGGGTAAAAGCTTTGTGAAGCCATGATATTTGTGTGGTTATAAAAGCTTCTCAATTAAGGATAAAATGATTAAAATGAAGAATTTAAAGTTAAATTATTTATAATTGTAGCAATGTATAATCTTTTTGAAACGGGTGAATAAGTAAAGTGTATCGTCTAAATTGTAACGGAAGTAGTAATAAATTGTAACAGAAGGAGTAATAAATTGGACAGTACTATATGTTGACACAAGTTTAAAGATATTCGGTTTGGAAAAGAAAAAAAGGGGGAAATTTTAAAGAAACGGGGTGATCAATAGGTGCAAGATCAAGAGTGGCTTGTAACACTCAAAACTAGAGTACCTGAAGTAGAAACGTGGCCCAAAGAGAGACTCTAATGAATGAATCACTTTCAATCATTTTCTTTCGTTTTAGCCACAGAAATGGAGCTCTCCTTCATAACATTACTCGTGCGAAAATCGCCATAAATTAATGTCATTTTGTACTACTATATTGTCTAATCGTCTGATCATAAAAATTTCAAATAGCGTCTGCACTTGTGATCAATGACAACCAAATGCAATAATCTTCTTTACCTCTTTACTTTAGCGTTTTCTTTGTACCAGACATATTCTCGAGTTAATTTGTTTTAACTTACTTATTTGATATAGATACACACATAGACATTATATATTTCAAATATGCTTTTTGCGCATATCACAATAGATTAACATTAAGCTATCACAAGCAAACCTATTTCAGTTAGTACTCATATTCGTGAAAATGATTAGTTCTAAATTATTAATTTCAAAACCAAACATATAAACATCAAATCAATGTATAACATTAACACCAAATAGGCACCAATAAACATTTTAAGATCTAATTAGTTAAACACGGAATAAAATTTGTTTCCTATGATAAAACTTACTCAAAACATATCGAATTCTTATAATTTATCGTACACCAAATAATTAAAAAATCTAGTATATACCTTGGATCTTCATATTGCAGAAAGAAGACATAAAACTTGGATTTTATATATGTCGTTTTAAAAAAAAAAAGAAAAAAATGTTTCCATGCCCCTAATTCCAAAGAGGAAAGTTGTTGCCGCAGCGTAGTGTTAAATGGATAGAAAAATCCCCAAAAAATGAGTATATGAGCGGCCCTATTTTTTCCTTCCAAGGGATATAACACTATTATCCCCTTTCTCCTCATTTCTTTCAAATCCCAATTCTCACTCACTCTATCCTTAACTCTCTTTTCTCTCCCAACTTCAATTTCCGGCCATGGCTTCAATTTCAGCAGCCACCGCCACCTCCTCTACTAAGCTTGTATCCTCCAACACCACCAATCCTCTTCTTCCTTCCTCCACTAAACCCTCTAAGCTTATCCTATCCTCTTCCTTTACCCCTAATTGTTCCACTCTTTTCCTCCACTCACCCGCCACCCCTTCTTCTACTTCCACCCACCGCCACCGCCGTTTTACTGTTCGCGCCGCCCGTGGCAAATTCGAGCGGAAAAAACCCCATGTCAATATCGGTACTATTGGCCATGTTGACCATGGAAAGACTACTCTAACCGCTGCTTTAACCATGGCTCTTGCTTCTATGGGAAACTCCGCCCCTAAGAAATATGACGAAATTGATGCTGCCCCAGAAGAGCGTGCTCGTGGTATTACTATTAACACTGCTACTGTTGAGTACGAGACTGAAAACCGTCATTACGCCCATGTGGATTGCCCCGGTCACGCTGATTATGTCAAGAATATGATTACTGGTGCTGCCCAAATGGACGGTGCTATCCTTGTTTGTTCAGGTGCTGATGGGCCCATGCCACAGACTAAGGAACACATTTTGCTTGCTAAGCAAGTGGGTGTCCCTAACATGGTTGTGTTCTTGAACAAACAAGATCAGGTTGATGATGAGGAGCTGCTTCAGCTTGTTGAGTTGGAGGTAAGAGAGTTATTGTCAAGTTATGAGTTCCCTGGTGATGATATTCCTATTATTTCTGGCTCTGCTCTTTTGGCTTTAGAGGCTTTGATGGCTAATCCTAGTATTAAGAGAGGTGAAAATCAATGGGTTGATAAGATATATGAGTTGATGGACGCTGTTGATAGTTATATTCCTATTCCAGTTAGGCAAACTGAATTGCCTTTCTTGATGGCTATTGAAGATGTGTTTTCAATTACTGGTAGAGGTACTGTGGCGACGGGGAGGGTAGAGAGAGGGACTGTTAGGATTGGAGACACTGTTGATATTGTAGGTTTGAAGGACACTAGGAGTACTACCGTGACAGGTGTTGAGATGTTTCAAAAGATTTTGGATGAAGCAATGGCTGGAGACAATGTGGGGTTGTTGTTGAGAGGTATTCAAAAGATTGATATTCAGAGAGGAATGGTGTTGGCAAAACCCGGAACAATTACCCCTCACACCAAGTTTGAAGCTATTGTGTATGTGTTGAAGAAGGAGGAGGGTGGTAGGCATTCCCCCTTCTTTTCGGGGTACAGGCCTCAGTTTTACATGAGGACTACCGATGTGACTGGAAAGGTTACTTCCATTACGACTGATAAAGGAGAGGAATCTAAGATGGTCATGCCTGGTGATCGTGTGAACTTGGTGGTTGAGCTCATTATGCCGGTGGCTTGTGAGCAAGGGATGAGATTTGCCATCAGGGAAGGAGGAAAGACTGTTGGAGCTGGTGTCATTCAAAAAATTATCGAGTGATCAACCAATAGCGGAGCAATTTCCCTTCAAATGGTCTGGCCCCTGTCACACAGTATTCTTAATCCATTGTCATATATGCAGCTTTTTAGTTACTTTTTTCTTATCTTTTAGAATCCTAGTTCAGTTGGAGAAATCTTGTTATAAGTCAATCCTAGTGGACCTTTGCGAGTTTACTTCAGTTTCATGCTTTGTTTTTTCATTTGTTTGCAAGGATGGAGAACATTTTGTCTCTTGTGTATCTTACTTTCTGCCAGAACAAATTCATACTTTGTGTTTGAAACTCGAGTTTAACATGCTAATGAAGTTAGGTGCATTTGATGTTTGTTTTGACGAATTGATGCTGTTAGGGAACACCCAAAAAAAAGATTACTGAGATGTTTTCTTTACCAGCATATGTTGTTCTAAAACTAAAATTGATGGCCATGAGCTGACCCTGTAAGGAAAATATTGTGACAGAACCTCATAAGACTTAAGTTTAGTGATGCTTAATTGTTATTCTCAATTCTGGCTTTAATCCCTGAGTAGAACTATCTGAGATGGTCAGTTGGTTCTGTCTTGGAATTCCTAGACAATGGTCTTTATTTATGTACGTGAGCTGCGTAGCAATTACACTATGAGAAATGTCATATACCTATTGCTTATTATCCTCGGAGTGAGATGGTTCGTTCATGCTTGTTGCTGTAAGCATGCTTGAAAGATATTCTAGCTGGCTGTTATACTAGGAAGCCTGTTTTACTAAGCTGAGCTAATGAATGAGACTATGTGTTTGATGCCTCTGGATTCAACCTCTGATGTTGAGTTGATTGTTTGTAGCATCTGGTGAAAATGAACGTGATAGCATGTAATTTGTTATATAATGTGATGTTTACTGTTTTTTAAGTGGTATAAGTCAAGCTGTTGAACCGAGCTTTTTCTTATAATCCCCTATCAACTGCAGCTTTGCAGTCCTTTAGCTCTGAATCAAACAAGCACAATCCTGTTGCCACGAATTGTAGAGCAACATATCTTCAGATATTTTTAGTTTGATGTCATTTGTGATGGCAAGTCTCGTTAAGTCCACATATTTCTTCCTCCTCCCTGCTGCACCCTTTGCATGTCACCCATGAGTTATGGTGTTGTTTCAGGGTTATTTGGCTAGTTATTATGCCTGTACTCTGGTGTATTGAAATTAGTGTCTCAAATCTAAACACAACTATTATCACTAAGGTGCAATCAGCTTCTTTTTGCCTTATCAAGCAGAGCTACTATTGCTGAATCATGATATAGAGGAATAGGATTACTTGCATGGCCTTTGGATTTGCGCATAAAATGTCACAAATAACTTGTTTGGATAAGTTTCAAAGATCTGCACTTTGCTCATCATCTTTCATTTCCCTACTTGGCATGGTATTCAGTTTATGATGCAATGGTGGCCGAAAGGAGCATTCTATCTGTATTCAGTCAAATGTATTGGCTGAATACACGTGGGCTATCAATATCATTAATCTTGTTACATTTCACGGTTCGGAACAGTGGTCTGTCAAAGAGCTAGTTAATTCGATGCTGTTGAATATGGCGAGTGATGCTGGAACATCTAGGCTTGAAAAGAGATTTAAAATAATGAGAATAGAGTTTACGTAGATGGAGCATGCCAGTAATATTGCGATGGACCATCCTTTTTTTCAAAAAATAACCGTGGTGTCCGGACCAGCTTGCGCGCACCTCGACTAATTCTACGGTATATCTGCCACCTCCCACCAGCGATAGGTACCAGGTAACTCTTTCCACAAAGGATTGGATAGAGGGAAGAAATCACCTAGTGTTTTTTGCCCTTGCTGGGACTTGAACCTGAGACCTCTTGGTTCTCACCCACTTGATTGACCACTAAGCCACACCCTTGGGTGAGCGATGGACCATCGTTGTCCAGTGTTTGATGCTTGTCAGTTTACTTACCATTGAGGCATCCATGGTGAGGGAGGGGATTGTATTTTTGGCTGAATATTCTGGTTGGTGTTTGTTAATCTTACTAGACTTGCAAGAGTTTGAAAACTAGTTTGGGATTGAGCTGTGTTTGATTGATTGATACCTTTAGTTACCTGTTGATGATCATGGTCATAGTGTGTACACATTTGTAGTTCTCTTAGTTCTTGTGCTACCTCATGATATGATCTTTTCTGAATTGGTGAATCAGTGGTTTTTCTCTTGACCAATTTTTTTCAAAATTCAGTTAACCAAGCTGGCTTTTGGTATCATTTTATGTAGTATCTATTTTTAAAACATCGGTCTCTTGGTAAACTGTTAGCCTTCACAGCTTCCTTTATGATTGCCAACATTAGTACAACCGGCAACTATGGGGTATCTTGATAGGTGCTGTTCGTTAAATGTAGTTGACTCATCAGTAACAGTGTAAAGATTCGCAGCTCTGAAGAAGTTTTATTCGATAAGATTAGAATGTAGATGTTTTAATGAGCTAATCAAAGCTGAAAGGGTTTTTCCTATTTGGTGTTTCTGCTTTTGGGTTGCAGCAAAGGTGACCAGTCTGCTTATGGAATCAGGTAAATGCTCTGGATAAAGTAAATAAGGTATAGGAAAACCGAAAGTGGATCAACAAGAGAATGGAGAACCAGTAGCTAATATAGGTGGTCTTTATCAAGCTTATTACTTAACTATGAGAGTAATACTTCATTCCGAAAATTAGAACCTCAGATTCTGATGGTATGTGAAATTTAAGCACCTCTGAACATTGAAAAAAGTGATGTTCATGCTTACTCTCTCTGTTAAAACAATTTGTCCAAACAACTTACAATCGCCCTTTTCATTGTTAGTCCTTTTACCAAAATGTTTATGTCTAAACAAGTTGATGACTACGTTAAAAGGAAAATTTCGTTTCAGTCTACTCCTTCATCTGCGGGTTAAGAACCAGTTTGCCCAATTACAACGTCGGCCCCTTCAACAAACGATTTACTTTTGAAATGGTTCAATTTGTATTCAGATATAGCCAGCCATATAGGAGATAATAACAAGCACATATTAAAGAAATGTTCAATGCGTATATGTTAAAAGCCAATTCGCCAACTTCTGTTAAGTTGTTAGGCAGCAAGAAAATTTATAACGTTTGGTTTAAAAAAAGCATTTTAAGAAAGGAATATATTACTCCGCAGTCCTTACTATACACTCTCCATAGAAATTTCTTATATCAGGAAAATGTCTGAAGAGGACGAGAAGGATATAAGTAGCAAAAGTGGTGTGTTATGCCCCTGAGGACAAATGAGAGACATTAGCATATTTCAGTTTGTACTTAAATTGATCCAAGACAGATAGCACGCAGTGCATGTGTTTTCGTGTGAATAGTTTCTAGCCACAAATAATGTAATTAGATATTCCGAGACTTTAGCTAGTAATGAGATACATATAGCACCTACATGTTTATTGTGAAGAATTAATTCTCATACATATGCTCTAAAACTAAAAGTTTTTCTCTTCGTTGGGTTGAATCCTCCGGCTGGTTATGCATGTCTTAGAATATAGTTGAAGCAATAAGCTCTTGAAGAAATACCGCTCTTTGCTTTTTCTCTTCATACTGTTCTTCCTTGGCTGGATCACATACTGGCAGCTTGCTGCTGCAAGGAAAATAGATTTCTGTCATCCTACTGCCAAAGCCATGATTAATTGCACTACTAGTTCCCTCTTGACAATTCTTTATCATCTATCTATATATTTATGCACCCACAACCTAGGCACATCAACAGTAGAGATATCTCCTGCCTGTTCAAATTAAGCAATTCACAGAGCAATAATTTGTCATAACAATGATAGCTCGGGAATGTCTATTTTGGTATCACTCAGCATTTAATTTTAAGGGCTGAGGGTAGAATTCATAGGACATTTCAAACAATGGTACCTTTTTTTTCATGTTTAAGGTGTCCATCACTGCCCGTTTCATCACCACAGTTGATCATCTTTTACTCACATAAGGATTCTTTGCTACTAGTAGCCTCGGGCTCTGGTTGTCTCTTGTATGCTGAACACGATAAGTCCTAACTTCAACCTGATGGGGCACTAAAGGAGATACAATACTTTGAATAGCATGCATTGGTTTCTCAAAAGTGGGAAAGAGCACCACCTACATAGATTCTCTGTTTATTCCAGTGACAACTAATACAGAAAGGTACATTTTTTTATATTAGGAATTGCAAGTTTGCTTCCATATTATTTCACGTTTAGCACTAGTGATTCCAATTTGTTTTTTGTTAGATTTGCAGGAAAGCTGAGAGAAAATGAATTAATATATATACGCAAGTTATAGGTACCTTTCTGCATCAGGAGTAGCAGCAACACTACCAGGGGACTCATCTTGTAGACCATCTTTAGAATCAGAATGAGCCGTACTGCAGAGAAATGGCAGCAGAAGGGGATCAGGAGCAGGTTCTTGTACATTGTAGCGGCCAACCATTAAATTTGTGCACAAGAATGAATTTATTTCATGGGGGTCCTTGCCACTTATTGCTGAAGTATTGTTCCAGAAGCCTGACTTCTGGTATTTTCTCCTCCTCTGCAAAACAAGGTGGGAAAAGGGAGGTTTGCTCATTCATAGGCTCTAATAATCAGATAATTTATGTACTATTCTTATTGAAATATGCTTACCTTTACTGATTGTGCATGCTGCACTGTAAAATGTCCCAGAGGATCTTTACCTAAATTTGCAGCACATATGGGACAAACCTGTTCAAGACAACAAGAAGAAATACTTTCCAAAGTCAGCAGATAGTAGTATTTTTCATTGTTCATTTCCCAATTGACCAACACACATGTTCTTCAAGAAAGTAACATAAGAAACAACTATCAGATGTCTGCATTACCGCGTTTCTAAAGTCAAAGCAATGCTCTTCTTGCAAATGGTTGCAAAGCATCTGGACTTCAATTTCAACATAACAGAAAGGGCAAGGGAACCAGGCCCGAACATCCTCTTCTCCTTCAACATTATCCACATTTGAGAGATTATCTGCTTGAGAAACCATCATTAGCATTGAACTATAGGAACTAAATTACAATAGCAAATAGTTCTGGCATAAATAAGTAGAATAGCTAGTCATCCGCCTCATGGTTATTTGTTGGAAGTCTGAATCTTTTCCAAGTCAAAAAGGTGAAATGCCAAATGTTGGAAGTATGACTCATTTTTTCATTTAAAATTAATCCCCTATTCATGAAATCTTACCAAAAGGGAGTTGGGAGAGAAGAGTAAAAGCAAAGAGTTAAGCATCTGCAAATAAGATAAAAGTCTCTAAAGAATCTTTCTGGTCCTAAAACCTCCTTCACCACACAATACCATCTTTAAAGAAGAAAGCAAAGATAACTAATAAATCCAAATATGTTGAGTCGCACATATTATGCTCTTCTACATCCTGTGTCTTCCCGTTTCATGATCTTCTTCATGAAAAGGTACCTCGAGAAGGGAATAACTAATTTAGAATGTTTTCTTCATTTTTTAACCTTACTCAGTCTCCACATTTGGCCAGAACAGGATTTTCAAGTAGTGTTTAAAGTTCTCATGACTCGAAGAGAACACGAAATGTATATGCATATTAGGAGAGAGCTTCTTCTATCGTGATTTTAAGTTTGTTAGTTTCTCCTTCAACAACAACAACGACAACAACAACAACAACAACAATCCAGTAAAATCCCATAGGTGAGGGCTCTGGGGAGGGTAGTGTGTACGCAGACCTTACCCCTACCCCGATGGAGTAGAGAGGCTGTTTCCGATGGACCGTCGGCTCAAGAAAAGAAAACGGAAAAGACAAAAAGAGACTTAGTTTCTCCTTTCTTTTCTAGCTACTCATGTCATTCATCATTTTCAAATACTATAATTCCTAGCACAATCCAATCAAGCTTCGATTGAATTTCTTTTCCAACTGACAAACCAACTCCAATTAAATATGTAACTGCATAATAACAGATCAAGAAAAGAAGATGCATACTGCTTACATTTCCCCCGGGGGAAAAGTTGAAATATTTAAAAACGAATATCTTAAGAAAAGGAAAAGAAAAAAGTATAATACTCCTAAATCTGGCAAGTGAAGGAATGGAAGTATAGTATGTTTACCGATTAATGAACAAGCCAACATAAAAAAAAACATCTACTTTAATCCAAAAATACTCAAAGATCATTAGACTCTGTACTTAAAAACTCCTGTGAGTCTGTGACTGACTGAACAGTTCCTAAGATAAAAACGTGAGATGCAATTTGATAAATACCAGAATTTCTGAGACGGTTTGTTTGGACAGCAGAGAGGTGTTTAGCTGAATTTATTCTTGCTGCCCAAAAGTCCAAATCCATTTTCCACAAATTTCTCTCTTTTTTCTGGGATTACGATAGTATAAGTCACCTTCTTATTCTTCTAATCCAAGCAAAGAATAAAGGGATTTCAGATTGTTCAATAAATAGCTAAAGCCAAACCAAGAAAAGTTTTGGACAGAGATGGTTCTAAAGATTTAAGAAGAAAGGAAAAGGAGTGTAGCTGCTGCTTTTCCTAAGCTTCTACTAATATGTGTTAGATGATGGAAAGTTGTGTTGTACTCATTTGTATTTTAGCGGTGGAAAGTTTATATACAAAGAGAGAGGTGGGTTGGGTCAGAGATTTTGGAAACCTTTTCTGACTACACACAAATGCTATACTGTTATATATTTCTGACACGTGTCTCTATCTCAGTGGTAACAAAATTCCCACTGTTAACTGAACTGGTAATTATTTGAGTTAGATCTGGACATCTGGTTAACACATTTTCTTTCATGCCTTCAAAATGGTCACTTAGGAAGAAATTTTGTATAGCTAGTGAATCACAATGTACTTAATAGTGAAGTACTTGGTATTTGGCATATTTGCAAATTTGCCTCTGGCAAACTTTTCAATAAAGGGCCAGCACTTCCTTTTTTTTTTTTTTTTTTTTTTTTTTTTTGGCTAAAGAAAAGATACCTTGCATTTAAAAGTACTTTGAGAAAGTTCAAAAAAGAGGTTAGGTAAAGTCCAAAATTTGAATACCCTTTATTAGTGGGATATGCAAGGATGTTAAAAGTCTATTTTTTTATTAATAACAAATACTAATACGTATTCTTGACCACCTTTCGCCCCTTGATACAGTAATTAACTACATTCTTTTAAAATATAAAGCTTAAGCAATTATGGAATAAAGAATGTAGCATACCTAAAAGATTGATGATGAAAGTAATGGTTAGGTTAATATGGTGGCAAAAGGGGGAAGTAATTAATAACACCTGGCCTAAAAGTTACTTTATTGTCAAGGATAGCGACTAAGTGATTATTGTTCCATAAATAATAGACATTAGGACGGTGTAGAGTGCCCACATGACCAAACAAACCGCATACAAGTTCATTAAATAAATCCTTTCTTTTCATTCTTTTCTGCTTCTTTTTGTGGGGTTAGGTGCGCATACAAAAAAAAGAAAGAAAGAAAGAAAGCGGTTCGCAATATTTACTTATTTTGATTAAATGTTAGATAATATCAAATTCTCCTTCCAAAAAGTAAAACGTATTAGTTGGAATAGAGTTAATCAAATAAAATTTCAAAATTTACATTCTCAGTATTTATATAGTATAATGTTTGGTTCTCCTTTTTTTCCTCCAAAGAAAAAAAATAGTTCAACAAACAGTTCCAGAGAGATAGTAAAATTTGTGCAACTTACTATGTTAGAGCTCCAAATTGACCAGATAATTATTGATCATGTACTATAGTAAGCAAGGTCATTCCATATTTTGGTCGTCTAAATCCTTCGAAGTATCAATTATTGTTAATTATCATGTTGGTACCCCCTATTAGTTCATATTTATGGCAGCCAAAAATAGAAGAAGAGAGAACTGTAAAATTAGGTCATGGGCTTTGTCTCTAGCCAGAATATGTGGTCTTGTGCGCTATTGACAAATTTGGGCCAAAATGGTAACTGTTCAAATAAAAGCCTACCACACAAGTTGGAACTTGGAATATGGAACATGAGATAATGTTCTTCGGGTTCTTTACGGAAATAGCCGATCGTATTCATTGTTTACTTTTTCTAGCCATATACATAGACTATACACAATTATGCACATATAATACATAAATTATGCATATATTATACCTCCACCGGCTATTTTTAGTTTAAGTAGTTGGATGAGCGGCTATTTGAGTTAATTCTTCATGTTCCTAACTTGAATTACCTTAGTTCCAGCATGTTTGGTTAAGCTTCTAGAATCAGCTTATTTTAAAAAGTATTTTTCATAAGAAATAGTTTGTATTTGGCTAATCAATTTTTTTTTAAAAAAAGCTTTTGATCAGCAACTAGTATTTGACCAAACTTTTAAAAAGCGCTTCTAAGTATATTTTCTCAAAAATACTTTTCAAACAGTGTTACTTATACTCAAAAGTACCTTTTTGTTTTTCTTTAAAATATGTCCAACCACCATAACTTTGAAAATAGTACTTTTGGCCCAATAAAAGAATTCGGGCAAACAGGCTATTAGTCGCTCAATATGGGGAAAAATTTAAAAATAGTCAGATTTACAACTGGTCATTCAAAAATAGCCCAGTTTCAAAAGTAATCGAAATTTAGCCACTTTTCATGTAAAGATAAATCTGAGCGAAAACACTGTTCAAAATCCGGAAAATACGCCCGCATATTATACGGGAGTTCCAGCATAATTATACTTGAACTCCGTATATTATGCTGGAGTTCCAGCATAATTATACTGGAGTTTGGAGCACCGGTGCTCCCGTCTCCCGTATATTATACAGGAGTCAGCAAAGTATACCGGCGCAGCATAATATGCTGGAGTTCGTACACAAATGCACCGAACTCCCGTATATTATGCGGGCCGGTCTCTGTTGCAGCAAAATAGTGGCTATTTTTCATTGACTTGGTAAACACTAGCTATTTTGTCCAGTGCGAAAACTGGCTATACCGTGCTATTTTGACCTCAATATGCTCTATAAGTGAAATTATATTAATTTCGAATCTTACTCAAGCAGTAGCAAAATTGAAACGGAGTTTAATTCTTGTGCACCGACAATGTATAACCTTTTACAGTATTTATGTGATGACTTGCAACAAATTGTAATTCTCTATTATAAACCTCATTTGGTAATATAGAAAATAAAGTGACCATGTACTTTAATACGTTATAACAAAATAAGAAGAGAAACTTTCAGAAACCACTATGTTTTAGTGGTTATTAGCTAGTTGTAGCTACCATTTACTATATTACTTCCTATAGCTATATTTTCAGGTTTTTTAGAGTGTATTCGATGTATTTAATGAATACAGTAGCATTTCTAGGCGTGAAATAGGGGATTACAGCTAGACAAATTTTTGTATTCGAGTGTATTCAACTGTATTCATGGCGTGAAACATGGGATTACAGCTGGACAGATTATTGTATTCGACTATATTCGACTGTATTCACGGCGTGAAACGGGGGATTACACTGTTTTTAAACGGAAAGTGAATCAATTAACATAATAGACTCCTAATATAACTCAATAAACTCAATTATAACACACAAATTTTGTATTTCCAGTTATAAAAAAGATTCTCAACCGAAAAACACCCCAAAAATATAGCGATCTTCAGAGAAATTATATAATACATCTGAATACATAAATTATATTAATTAAAAAAAAATATATGAATACATTCATGGCAATATAGCGAGATAGTGAATACAATGAAATACATAGAATACAGCGGGATACATAGAAATACAATGAAAAAAAAGACAGTGAAAAGAAATACCTGGAATGCAGCGAGATACACTGAAATACAATGAAAAAAAAGACAATGAATACAATGAAATACATGAAAATACAACGTGATACATTGAAATATATTAACAGAAAACTCAAGTTGCTCAGCCCCAAACTCCGTCGTCTTTGTTCAAGAACAAACTCTAATTTCCGGCGAATCCGCCGTCGAGCGTCAGAAGTCGCCGTCGAGCATGATAATCTTTATAGAGCTTCGCCTAAACCAGCTAGATTGAGGATTCAAAATAAGAGAAGGATAGGTATGTTGATGCGTTGAATTCCAACCTTTGATAATTCCGACCCGATTCATGCGTCTCCGCTGGCGGGAGTTGTTGCGTCGCCGGCTGGAATCAAGGATTTTCTGTTTGGTTCCGAGAAGGGAATGGTAGAAAGAGAGGCAGCGTATTTTATGAGAGAGAGGGCAGCGTATTTTATGGCTTAAGGGTAGGAGGTGACTATAAATAGATATTTGGCTATAAAAATCAAAAGGTAGTTATGGAATATAATTTTTTAAAATGGTATTTATTTAAAATAAATAACGTACCAATCTTTTCTATAGGAGGTAACTAATCCAAATAAGAACAATGATGTAAAATTCAATTCCACAATCGACGTATATAAATTAAATCCAAATGTAAAATGCCACAAACAGGACCAATTTTCATTTGCCCATAAAGCTTAAATTTCCTTAATTGCTCCACTTGTAAATAGTTTTGATGACTATCGTCAACGCTAGCTGTAGGTTAAATCTTGGTCTATGTATATACTAATTGATCTGTTCCTATGGATAAGAAATATGTACTGTTTAAGCAGAGTGTTAATAGGTGAATTAGACTATAATTGGACCCTAGAGAACCACATTTTTGTATAGCTTTGTGGTAAAAAGTGATAACCAAATGCTCTGATTAGTGTTTTTCATGCTTTGCGGGCTATATCCAATGAAAGAAGTCGATGGAGCACGTTTGGGATCAACTACGAAGAAAAGGAGGCCAATCAAACAATGCCCACGAAGTGCACCAAGCGAAGAGACAAAACCAGAGCTGAACTTGGCCTGCCGCGGTCAGACCGTAACCGCGGTAGGACCGCGGCAGAACATTATTAAAGATTCAGAGGACCTCTTTGGCTGCGGTCCCGGCGTAACCGCGGTGGGACCGCGGCAGAACGCGGAAAAGCCAGGGACTAAAGTGTCAAGTCGGAAAAACTTGGTGTAAAACCCTTATAAGATGTAGAAATTCGGCCACATTAGGGTAGATTTGTTTTGGAGATTACTTTTGCAAGAAACACAAGTGTGAGAGATCACCCAAAAACATCATAGTTCTTTATTTCTTCTTTTTCTTGCACTTTTCCATGATGAATATTTTCGCAGTTTATCTTTACGTTGTTATGAGTAGCTAAATACTTTAGTCTAAGGTTTTGATGGAACCTATTGAAGGATGAACTTCTTGATTATGTTCATATAGTTTGCCGGTTAATCTCTATTTGTTCAACTACGTGTTTATTGTAGTTAATTGATAGGATCCTCAATTAGCTGTGAACTCGGGAGAGAGTGCATATTCAGATAATTGTTGAACAACACCACTCCCAAAGTATAAGAGGGATCTATAACGACGGGTTTAAAGGCGGGATTAGGGATAACGGAGCCTTGGGTGTAATCTAAAGTGAGCTGTAATAAACAAAGTCAGCCAGCGTATCTCGGGAGAGTGCGTCTAGTAAATTATCGCGATTACTCGGGAGAGATTTACGGTAAAAAGAGTGCTCATGATTGATAGAGATATTTTGGTGAATCTATATGAAACATAACCGGAAGGGATTCCATCAATAGGGGAAATCACTATCTTAGAACCTTCTCATTATCGTTTACAACCCAAGCATATTTAGTTTACAGTTGTTTATTTACTTTCAATCTTAGTTATTAGAAATACCATCAACTATTGTTTACAACGTTTGGGGAAGTTGATTATAAAGAATTTAGTGATTCGAACAAAGGTAATTGATAGGTTAATTCTCTGTGAGATTCGACTCCGGACTTGTAAACCGGATTATATTTGCAACGACCGCATTGTTCTTTTTATAAGGCATAGTTGGGCGTGATCACGGAGCTATTTAGAGTTGGACATTGTATTTTTGTGCCGTAAAAACCATTGTCGCGGAATAAACCTCGAGACTATTTCATCCAGTAAATGATTACGTTACTTTCTTTTTTCTTTTATCTTTTTTGAAAGAGAAGAAAAATTATTGACAAAGAAAAACAAAGTAGTCAAACATATACTTTCATCAAGTGAGATCATTACTCATTAAGTGCGAAGCGATTTATGATTGCGAATGAGGAAAAATAAAAAGGCTTGTTTATGTTTTGTAGCATGACGTTTCGAATAGCTATAGGTGAAGGCTGTCTAAGGTTTCCTAGGCAAAGTACTATTTTTCCAGCTAACTAATAATTTCCGTATATCAATTAACCAAAAAGATAAGATCAAGCAGTAACAAAACCAATCATGAAAGCTGTAGTCAATTTGAACAAAATGTTCAATCAATGCGTGTAAAAGTAACTAGATTGCGGTCAATACAGTTAAATTGGTCGGATGATCTTTTTTATTTTATTACTCTCTCCGTGTCATATTCAACGAGCTATTTACTTTTTAGTATGTTCCAAAACAAATGACACATTTTTAAATTTGAAAATAATTCAACTTTAAACTCTTCATTTTACCCATTTATCCTTAATTAGAAGTTTTTATAGCCACACAAATATCATGGCCCCACAAACCTTTTACCCCTTAAGCTTTTAAGACCATAAATTTCAAAAGTCTTCTTCTTTTTCCTTAAACTCCGCGCCGAGTCAAACTACCTCATCTAATATGAAACGAAAAGAGTATTATATATATAGGAGTAGGATAGGAGAATTGACAAACAAAATAAAAGTGAAGATAGAAAATCAAATCCTCGCCAACAAAATGAAAGTTTAGATAGTCAACCAATTGAACAACTACGATTCGCCCTATGCATATCTTAATTCACTTTATAATAGGTTTCTTTTTTCGATTTAAGTTATATAACCTAGAGTAAAAGAAAAATTATATTAGTTGTTGCATGTCGATGTAGTTTAACTGGTTGTGACAAACAACTTATTTTTCTTATTCAATTAACAAATATACATTCACTATAAAAAAGTTATATATAACTTATGACGACGCTAACAAAACTCTTTAAATTATATGTAAGCTTAAACTTTCTCTGCAATCGCACGAAGAAAGGGCAAAGATTTACCCTCCTGCGAAAATGAAAACAAAAGAAGGAATTTCCTTTCCTGTTATTGCCATGAACACACTATCCATAAGGCAGCCGTTGGCTTTTCTAGGAATTTCTTTTAGTAACCCTTTCTAGATGGAAGAAGATGAACCATGAATTTAATTAGTCAAAATAATTTTACCAGAAATAGGGGGACACTGTCACACCTGAACATAGTGTAAACGAGGCATAATAAGCATGCTGGTCCTGGAAAAACAAGATGCTTTCACTGAGAAAAAGCCTGATCAGATTATCCTCTACCAATATTAGTGCCGAGATTTTATTTTCTACTTTCGTTTTTTCGCAAATAAGACAATGTGAAGCTCAGTTCAGAAAATGTCACAAGATCTTTTAATATGATACTTCTTTGCCCCTTTTGCCAACGTCTACTGTTAGTCTGTTACGTTAAAGCTACTTTAATTTAAGCTAGCTTGTCTATGATTCTTTTTATCTTTCTTTTAGCTATATTTACCATCATAAAATGCATTTGCACGATATAATAAATTAAGCATGCTCATATAAATATTACTACAGTCTTGAGATTTTGCAAATTGCAATCCTGATTTATGCGAATATTAATTAACATCGTAAGATACTTTAGAGGAGAAAGAACTCCAAGAACCCTTGCGTAAACACCTCAAGTGGCTGATAGCACAAGTCCTTAATTATTTGGATCGATCGGACAAATAAAGTGGCAAGAACTACAGAATAGGTTTGACTTTGCTTCGTTTCGTTCCACTCGAATCCTAATTAGGATAGAAAGAATAACGAGGGGAAAAAAGGAACACCGAAAGAGATTTGGAAATTGTGAAGATGACAAGAACATGATAAACTACATGAAGGCATAGTGAACAAAAACTATTCGATACCTCCTAATTACTTCACCAAAACCACAAATGTAAAACCATTATATCTGGAATCAATACCTAGAAAAAGGAAAATGATAGAAGGGAAAGTAAATGGGCAATATATATATATTCCTCATCAAGATCCATGCATTAGAACCACACTCACTCAAATATAGTAAAAATTTATAAAAATTAAAATAAAGAAGCAATTATAACAGCAAGTAAAAGAACAGGTTATCGGACCAGGAGTGCTTAATTCCCCTTTGCATGAACGACTATCGTCATTCTGATTTCTTCTGTCGCTCAAAGTTTTAACTTTGGACTTAAAACCTTTGGATCTCTCACCTCACCTGGGGATCTTCCAAAATCATCCAAATTGCCAAGCAGTATTTTCTGTTGATTGTCAGCTGACCTCAAACTATTTCGATCACATGGCACAACATGTTTATTCTCGGCAGCAATTTCCGTCCATATACCACAATATTTAGCCCTAATCTCCTGCCCATCTTGGAAGAGCATGGTACTGTTGATAAGTTGAGCAACCATAGTGATGAATAGGGACAAATTCCTACAATTAGGGTTCCCTTTAAGCGAAAGAGTAGTATATATAAGAAATTAAGAAAGAAGAAGATGTATATTTATAAATAGGGTAGCAGTAGCTACGGTTTCTCTACCTTCCTAAGGTAGGGGCAAGGTAATGTGTACACACTATTCTTTTCAGATTCTACTTGTCGGACTAGTTGTTGTTGTAGTAGCTAAGGTTGGGTAAAACTTATAGAAGACGCATATATAGTACTTGTGTTAGGTTATATATCCTAATCTTGAAGAAGGTTTCAAAAATACGCATGCAAGGTTTGTTTCTTTAGTGTAGCAGTGGGGAAGGGCACGTTTACAAAGGAGACAAATGAAAAGGGAAGGAGGGGAAAAGAATGGAAAGTGGAGACTTTTCTCTTGAGGTGGATATTTTTGGGGAAGAAAGTTGGGCGCATGGAAATGTATATGTGCCCTAAAGTTAGGGGGCTTTTGTTTAAAGTGTGCTAGAAAAGAGTCTTTTTTAAACGGTGTTTGAATTCTGGCTCTTCTTATGTTTTCTTTTTTCGGTTGGTTGTTGGAAAAGGGATTGGTAACATCTACAGCTTTTTCCTTCTTGGCCCCAATTAATTTTAGTGGTTCC